>NW_025999998.1:15790614-15793684 GCF_001458135.2 Marmota marmota marmota | reverse complement strand
ATATATATACACACAATGTTTATCAAATGACTGATAAACTTTTAAATAAAATCTCTTTGCCTGTTCTTTCCACTATCCATTTTCATCTCTCTCTTTGTATTTATTTCATTCACTTTATCTACCCTCCTCTCATTAACCATGTGTCATGTTCTTACCTTCCATAGTTTTTGTAGCTCTGAGTTATGATCCCTGTTTTGTAGACTTCATCTCAAACCATCGTGTAAACTGAGGATTCTCTGTCAATGGATGTTTTACAGATTAGTGGTGCTATTTGTGAAAATGAGTGAAACCTGGTCAGTGTGATTCTGAATTAGGAGAAGGTGCTAAGTTGCTGTTTTTCAGGATGGAAAAAGAGACCATAAGGCAAGAACTTTTAGAAGATGGAAAAGAAAAAAGAACACCTTCCTCCTGAAACCTTCAAAAGGAACTCAGACCTTCCAAAACCTTGATTTTAGTCCAGTGGGCCCTATTTCTGGTTTCTGATCTTCAAGAACACATAATATATTTATGTTGCTTTAAGCCACTATATTTTTGGTAATTGATTACAGCAACCATAGGAAACTAACACTTTTCCTCTATGTAGATGGTGGCAAATTTATGGAGCTTTTAAGTTTCTAAAATGATATTGCATTAGTTGACATCTGAGTAAGTGATATTTTGACCATGTATTAAAGACAAAGGAAACAGATGACAGACTGGTAAAGTGTTGATTTCAATATTCCTAGTCACAAACAAAAAAGAGAATGAACAATGTTGAAGGTAGTCGTGAAAGGAGTGAGGACCTTCATCTTTCCAGGGAGAAATTTTTTAATAATTTCTAAAGATGACAGAATTGTCAGATAAGCGTACCATTCTTTGACAGTAAACATCATAAACAGTTTTTCAATACCTTTTATGTAACTCCACAAAGGTATTTAGAGAAAAATAGGAAAAGAAAGGCTAATACAAAGAAAAAAGACAAAAAGGAGGCTATTTTTTTTTTTTGAGACACAGATAAAATTTTTCAATCAATGTCACTACTTCTTAGTTCTACAGCCCCTGATTCCTTAAGCCTATCCGTCTTTTACTTTTCAGGTTAGTTACAGCCTCCAGCTGGTTCAGTTCTACTATCTTCTCTAATATGGCATTTTATTTTAAATTCTGGGGCAGTGTTGTGAAATCATTTCTGTAAATGAAATAGAATACAATGGAAAAAAATAAAAAAGCCTCACATGCAGAAAATACAGTGTTTTTTTTTCATAGAACAGTTACCATTTGATATGTATAAATGAGTAGATGTGTGTGAGAACCGCATTCAACCATCTTCTGTACTATTACTCTCTTAAAAAGTTTGAAGCAGGGCTGGGGTTATGGCTCAGTGGTAGTTTGCCTTGCATGTGTGAGGTCCTGGATTCAATCCTCAGAACCACATAAAAATAATCAATAAATAAAGATATCGTGTCCATCTACAACTAAAAATATATTTTTAAAAATGTTTGAAACACACAGCTGATAAATTTATAAAATTTTCTCAAAATTTAGGCATACTGCACCTGTGATTAAGAAACCTGTGGTTAAGACTGTAGTCTAAGGGACAGAGATGAAAACAGTATTTGAGAGACATTTTGGGCAATGGAAATGAATTTGATTAAAAATACACTAAGGAAAGTAAAAGAGTTAATACTCAAGAAATGATTATTTTGTAAAAGATTTTCAGTCCCATAAAATAAATATACTCCGTATTTTAAGAGCTAAAGACAGCTGATTTTATTGACATTTTCAATGTGTGACCTTTATCATCTGGGGCTCATATAATACAAATAGAGTTCAAATTTACTTGTGCCAGAAAACAAGAAAGTGCTCCAAAGCAAATGCAATCATGTTGAAAGTACACAGAAATGACATGAAATGTGAGGGTAATTGAATATATATAAGACACTGCATATTTAAGAATCCATAATCCACAGTGATATTCAAAAAGGGAGAGAGAAGGTATATGAAGCCTGAGAGAGAAGAGAAATATTTTAGACAATACTGTTAAAAAGGTGAAGAATGTGAAATTTATTATTATAAAAACATGTGTAATTTTCCAATACCCAAAGTAAAAAACTCATCCAAGAAAGGCTCATTGACCACTTAATACTATTGGTTCAACCAGTACCTGATTGTTGGTGAATACTGATTTATAATTACGCAAAAGCATCAAGCATCACAGAGAGCTCACTATGACAAACACTATCTATGGGATTTGTACTCCAGGCATTTAATGTATATGGAATCATAAAAAGAAGTGATCTATTTTGTCTATTTTCCTTCACTAGGTACAATATTTTCAAGGCTCATTATATAACGGCATGTCAACACTTTCTTCCTCTTTATGACTGAATAATGATAGGTCATTGTTTGGACATAACACATCTATTTACCCATCCATATGTTATAGAACACTTCAGTTCTCAATATTTGGCTGTTAGAAGTAATGCTACAATGTATTCGTGCATAAGTTTTTGTGTAAACATGTTATTAAGTCTCTTGAGTTACACCTAAGAATGGAATCTGTGTCTTATGTAGTAATATGTTTAACTTTTTAAATAACTGCTCAGCATTTTTTTAAGTGACTGTCCTATTTCACATTCTCTCAGCAATGATTGAAGGATCAAATTGCTTTAAGTAGTCACCAATACCTCTTATTATGCATCTTTTTTATTATTGTTCTCCTTGTAAGTATGAATGTCATTATTTCTTGAATTTTATTACATATTTTTTATTTCTAAAAAAATCTATATGAATAAGTGATTTTGTTTTCTAGAAATAATTTATGAGTGATCCCCTTTTCAAGAGTTCACTATCAGAAAAGATCTTAATATTTCTCAATACAAGCAGGTATATACATTAGTTTCTATGTTCCATACTACTTTTGGCCAGGATTTTTAAAAGAAAGTCATCTAGTTCTCATATAAATATGATACTAAGATGATTCTTATTACTTTGTTGGAAATGTGTGTGTGTTAATCATATTTTTCTCTGTGTGACCAAAAGACAAGACATTTATTTTGGAGACTTATGGTTTCAGAGGTCTCAGTCCATAGAT
>NW_025999998.1:15758895-15790604 GCF_001458135.2 Marmota marmota marmota | reverse complement strand
CCCTCATCCTCCCCCTCTCCCTCTCCCTCCCTCCCTCCCTCTCTCTCTCTCTCTCTCTCCTAGTGTTATTTCCCCAGATGCTTTCCTCTGCCATACACTTCTATCATAACATTTGCCTCTCCTTGGGTCCAGAGCAATGAAGCCAGATTCCTATGGACTAAGACCTCTACAACCTTGATCCCTGAAATACATTTTTCCTCCTCTAATTGTTCCTCTCAGATCTTTTGGTCACAACTGGGAATAAACCCTGATAAAACAGGTAGTATGGACATTTCAACAATGTTCTTTCAAGTTCAAGAACACATCTTCCAATTCGTTTTTGCATCCTTTAATTTCTTTCATCATAGCTTTATGGTTTTCAATGGGCAGATCTTTCACTTGCATGGGTAATTTATAGCTTAGTATATTTATGCCAATGTACATATGACTTTTTGTTTGTTATTTCTGGAGAGATTTTTGTTAGTGTATAGAAAAGCTACTGATTATTATATGTTGATTTTATGTTTCATAACTTCACCAAATTCATGTATTACTTCTAGTAATTCATGTAAAGTCATTAGAGATTTTTATATAAGTGAAATCATTCTATCTACAGATAATTTTACTTTCTTTCTGAGTTGATGTCATTTATTTCTTTTTCTTACTTAATTGCTCTGGCCAATACTTCTAGTACTATCTTAAATAGAAGTGGCAATAAGTTGTGGGCTGGGGTTGTGGTTCAGTGGTAGAGTATTTGCCTGGTATGTATGAGGCACTGGGTTCGATTCTCAACACCACATATAAATAAAATAAAGGTATAGTAACAACTAAAAAAATATTTTTAAAAGCGTGGCAATAATTTGTCTTGTTTCTGATTGTTAATTTGGAAGTTGACTATTCCCCAAAATGGTCATGTGTTAAAGTCTTGGTCCACATTGTGGTACTATCAGTACGTAGTGGGACCTTTGGGAGGTATGACCTCCTAAGACATTTTTAGGGGATTAGAGGCATGCTCTCAAAGTGCACTATGGAACCTGGCTCTTTTTCTCTTCCCTTTTTACTCCCTAGCAGTATGGTGAATAGCTTTACCCTGCCACATAGTTCCTGCCATTGCCTATCAGTACTACCACCAGAGACCTAAATGCCATGGGTCTGACCAAATACCAACTGAAATTTCTAAAACTGTGAACTAAAATAACCATTTTTCTTTTTATAACTTACTGTCTCAGATATTTCATTATAGTGGCAGAAAGCTGATTAATGCATTGATATTACTGAACAATGCATTAATATTATGAACTTATTCCTGTTCATCATTGAGTATGAGGTTAGCTTGGACTTGTCAAATATAGCTTTCATTATTTTGAGATAGTTTCATCCTATATTCAATTTGTTGGAAGCTGTTATGATAGAATATCAATTTTTTTTTCAAATTCATTTTCTGCATTTATTTATGTGATCATATTACTTTCCCTACATTTTGTTAATGTGATCTATCATATTTATTGATTTGCATATATTGAGCCATCCTCAATTCCCAGGGAAAAATCCTACTGGATCATGAGGAATGACCCTTGTTAATGTTTTTATTAGTGTATTGTAGTAATACAATATATAATATTGGGGTTCACTTTGACATAATCATATACACATAGACTATAATTTGTCCCACTTAAGTCCCTACTACTTTCTCTTTGCCTCCCCACCTCACCTCCCTCTACTGTTCACCTTCTTCTACTCTACTGTTCATCCTTCTATTTATTTATAATGTTATCAATAATAGATATACATAAAGGTAAAAATTTATCATTTTATATTAATATTTTGTCACATTTCATTCTTCAATTTCTCCCCTTTTCTGTTCCTCCTCCCTCCCCTCCATTCCCTTTCTGTGTTTCACTGATACCCCCTCAATTTTTGTGTAATCCACTCCCTCTTTTTCTTTATCATTCTCTAGCTTCCACATATGAGAGAAAACATTCAACCCTTGACTTTCTGAGTGTGGCTTATTTTCACTTAGTGTGATGTTCTCCAGTTCCATTCATTTACCAACAAATGTCATAATTTCATTTTTCTTTATGGATAAGTAAAGCTTCTTTGTGTATCTATACCAGATTTTTTTTATCCATTAATCTATTGATGGACACTAGAATTGGTTTCACAATTTGGTTATTGTAAATTGTGATGCTAAAGACATTGATGTGGCTGCATCAGTGTAATATGCTGATTTTAAATCTTTGGATAAATACTGAGGAGTGGCATACCTGGGTCACATGGTGGTTCCATTCCTAGTCTTTTGAGGACTCCCCAAACTGCTTTTCAAAGTAGTTTCACTAATTTGCAGTTCCACCAACAATACATAAATGTACCTTCCCCCACATCCTCACCACCATTTTTTTATTATTTGTATTTTTGATGATTACCATTCAAACTGGAGTGAGATGAAATCTCAGTGTAGTTTTGTTTTGCATTTCCCTTATTGCTAGGGATGTTGAACATGTTCTCATATATTCTTGGCCATTTGTATTTCTTCTTTTTGGAAGTAACTGAATGACCCTTCCAATGTACTGCTGAATTTGTATTTCTATTGTTGTGTCAAGATTTTTTCCATGAATATTTATCAGGGATGTTGTTTTTTCCTTTCCTTATAGTGTCTTTTTCTGCCTTTGATATGAGGATAATGACTGCTTCATAGGATTAGCTTGCTAATTTTTTAAAGAGTTTCAGGGGACCAGTGTTAATTCTATAAACTTCAGTATAATTTATCAATAATGTCATCTTCTTCTGGGATTTTTTTTATTGAGAAGTGCTGATTACTGATTCAACTTTCTTGTTTATTTGTTCTTTTTAGGTTTACATGACAGTAGAATGTATTTTGGCATATTATACATACAAGGAGTAAAACTTACCTATTTAGGATCCAATTCTTGTGGTAGTACATGATGCAGAATTACACTGGTCATGTATTCAAATACAAGGATAGGAAAGTTATATCTGATGGATTCTACTGTCCTTCCTATTCCCCTCTCCCTCCTTTCTCTTTGTCGATTCTTCCCCTTCTCATCCTACCTTCTTGTGGGTAAGCATCCACATATCAGAGAGAATATTCAGCCTTTGGTTTGTTGGGATTGACTTATTTCACTTAGCATGATATTCTCCAGTTCTATCCATTTACCAGCAAATGCCATAATTTCATTCTTCTCTAGGACTGAGTAATGGAATCATTGTGTATGTATACCACATTTTTTTTTACCCATTCATCCATTGAAGGGCACCTAGGTTGGTTCCATATCTTGGTTATTGTAAAGTGAGCTGCTATGAATTGGTGTGGCTGCATCACTATAGTATGCTGATTTTAAGTCCTTTGGGTATAGACCTACAAGTTGAATTTACTGGGTCAAATGGTGGTTCCATTCCAAGTCTTCTAAGGAAACTCCATACTGTTTTCCATAGTGGTTGCACCAATTTGTATCAGCACTTTGAGAGCACTTTTCTCCTCACATCCTTGCTAACATTTATTGTTTACTTGTATTCTTTATAATTGCATTCTGACTGGACTAAGATGGAATCTCAGTATAGTTTTTTTTCAGAGTTAATTGAATATTGAATATTTTTTAACCTAGCACATTTTTTTATAAAAAGAATAGAACTTCAACATATAAAGGTATATATTATATCTGCATAATATATAATTATATATATTATGTAATATGTAATTATATACAAACATATATGTACATATATCTATATACACATCACTTGTAAATTCTACCACAAATACATTTTTCTTGATTCTCTCCAAATTAATAGAGAGAAAGAGAAAGAGGGAGAGGGAGTTCTAATTAGTTATACTTGACAGTAGAATGCATTTTGACATATTGTACAGAAATGGTGCACAACTTCTCATTCCTCTGGCTGTACATGGTGCAAAGTCTCACTGGTAGTGTATTCATACATGTATATAGGGTAAAAATGTCTATCCCACTACAAAATAGCCATATTACTAAAAGTGTTATACAGATTTAATGTAATTCTTATTAAAACCTTGAGACATTCTTAATAGAACTAGAAAAAGCAATCATGAAATTCATCTGGAAAAATGAGAGACTCAGAATCACCAACTCAATGCTTAGTAAGAAGACTTAAGCAGGAGGCATCACAATACCAGTCCTTAAACTATACTATAGAGCAATAGTAACAAAAACAGCATGGTGTTGGCACCAAAATAAACATATAAACCAATGGTACAGAATAGAAGACCCAGGGAGAAACTCACATAAATATGGTTATCTCATACTAGACAAAAGCTCCAAAAACATACATTGGAGAAAAGATAGCCTCTTCAACAAATTGTGCTGGGAAAACTGGAAATCCATATGTAGCAAAAAGAAACTAAACTTCTATCTCTCATCCTACACAAAAATCATGTCAAAGTGGATCAATGATCAATGAGGCACTAGAAAAGAAGCCCTGTGCCTAATAGAAGAAAAAGTAGGCCCAACTCTTCATCATGTCGGCTTAGGAACTGACTTCCTTAACAAGACTCCTAAAGTGCAAGAAGCATAATCAAGAATCAATGAATGGGATGGATTCAAACTAAAAAGTTTCTTCTCAGCATAGTTTTAATTTGCAGTTTTGTCATTGCTAGAGATGTTGAACATTTTTTTTCATGTATTTTTTGACCATTTTTATTTCTTCTTCTGTGAAGTGCCTATTAAGTTCCTTTGCCAATTTATTGATTTTTGGTGTATTTGATTTATGGTGTTGAGTCTTTTTTATAACCTGGAGATTAATGCTCTATCTGAGGTAGAGATGATAAAGATTTTCTCCCATTCTGTAGGCTCTCTCTTCACATTCCTGATTGGTTGCTTTGCTGTCAAGAACTTTGATTTTTATAACATCCCATTTATTAATTCTTGTTTGTACTTCTTGTGCTTTAGGAGTACTGTTGAGTACAGTGATTCCTCACCCAACAGGAAGTAGATTTGGGCCTACTTTTTCTTCTAGTAAATGCAAGGTCTCTGATCTCATGCCTAGGTCCTTGATCCACTGAGTTGAGTTTTGTGTGGGGTGTGAGAGAGGGTTTCAGTTTCATTCTTCTCCATATGGGTTTCCAGTTTTCCTGGCATCCTTTGTTGAAGCAGCTATCTTTTCTCCAATGTATGTTTATGGCAGCTTTGTCTAATATGAGGTAACTCTATTTATGTGGGTGGGTCTCTATGTCTTCTATTGAATTCTGTTAGTCTACTTGTTTTTTTTTTTCCTCTACACAGGACTTTTACTTCCTCATGATTCATTCTTGATAGGTTTTGTGCTTTTAGGAATTTATGCATTTTTTTCTAGATTATCCAATTTATTTATCTGCAATTTTCATAGTATTCTCATTAATACTTTTCATTTCTGTGACTTTGTTAGTAATGTTTTTTTCTTTTACATCTCATTTTATTTATTTTCTCCTTTTTCTTAGTTTCTTTAATTTGTCACTCCTGTTCACTTTTCAAAGCTAGCTATTAATTTGATTACTTTTTTTCTAGTCTCTGTGTCACCTATTTCTGCTCTGTTCTTCAATTTCTCCTTTTGTCTGCCAACTTTGGGCTTTCTTTATTCTTTTCATGCATTTTAGGATGTAGAAAAAGGAAAGTAATATTTTGCCAATTTTTGTTTCTTTCTTCTTTTCCACTGTATGTTGAATCAACCCCAAACTCCTACAAGCTAGAACTTGAGTTTCAAAGTCTAATGTCCTTGTCTGTCTAGTTTTTATTTTTCCCTCATATTTTCATAGAGCTACAGGTAAGTCAGGGAGCCAGAGCATTGCAAAGCTAAAGAAGGTTATAATGTGACTTCTCTGCATGCTTTTCTTTTTTTCCTTAAATGTTAAATACAGAGATTTGAATTTACCTGAGAGTTGTGTGATTGTGCATGATCTCAAGGGGGATGATTCATCTATGGGATTCTGGATTTCTTCTCATGGCAGAAGAATTTTAAGAGAAAAAGTAGAAACACACAAGATCCTTTGAGATCTAGGCTTACAAAAGACCCACTGCTCCTTCTGGCACGTTCTTCTCATTGAAGTAAATCACAACATCAGCTGAAATTTAATGGGCATAAGTTTTGCCGTCTTGGTGG
Source organism: Marmota marmota marmota (assembly GCF_001458135.2). Lineage (NCBI taxonomy): Eukaryota > Metazoa > Chordata > Mammalia > Rodentia > Sciuridae > Marmota > Marmota marmota. The sequence continues at coordinate 15,784,499 of NW_025999998.1, read as the reverse complement.
AAGCAGAAGCAAAGTCATATTGCAAAGGGCATCCATAAAAGAAAGAATGAAATGTTTAGGTTACTTTTCCAAGCAATCAAGTTTGTGCAATCAGTGTTGGATACCATTTTCCTCAAGTTTTCCTATCTACTCGTGTTAATGTGCTAATTATTTATCTATTTTTTTGCTTAGCTTGAAGCTCACCTTTTATCATCACCACCATCATCGTCATCATCTCTCTCACACACACAAACACATGATGCATGCATATGTGTACACACACACACACACACACACACACACTATAAACTATGAAATTACATTTTCTACATTTTAATGTCAGTTGGCTTCTGGTGAAGTTCTGCAAACCAGAAACCAGAAAAGAGAAAGCCAGAAGAGAAAGAAAAAAATTGATTGATATTTTCTTTAAGCTTTGGGAACAATGCACAGCTACATGTTCTAACTTCCTCCTTTCTTTATCAGGCCTGGCCCAGCCATTCCAAGCTCTCTTAGAAGTGCAACCATCACCACAAGGCTCTGTCTCCACTTGGTGGGTATGGTTTTAGCCACACATCACTCATTTCCAAATACCAATCATGTGGGGCACAGTCTTCTAGCTTATGAACACTCTACTTCTTTATTTTTGTATTATCAGCTCTAAGAATTTTAAAGTGCTTCCTGTAGTTATTAACATCTGTGTTAATTGAGAACCTCTTTAGCTCTTTCTGCCTTCCAACACCTAAATAATAAATTTCTGGCATTATTTATTTAAAAACTAGTTTATACATTTTTTTCTTCATATAACACTGATACATACTCTGTGTTATTTCCCAGAACTTTTTAAAATTTACTTTTCACTTTCATTTTTTTTTTGTAATTTCTATAAGATTTTCAGAGCTGCAACAGATGCAAGTGAACTTTTTATTTTTTTAACTAAAACAATGTATGGCCATTTATGTTATCTTGTAGTTCTTTATATACAAAATAGTAAACCTTTATTTTTTGAATGAAATTTTTTCTATAGCCTAATTCCTGTTTATAACTTGGCTTGTGTTGAAACATTCACTATTTAACAAGTTATCTTTTACTATATCAAAGCTATCAAATTTTCACAGTTAAAATGAATAGGGTACATATTACCCTAGAGGATACCCAATTATTGCTATAATGAATGTCAGAAGGATGCAATGGATTGTCTGTATGCTACAGTAAATTTTTTTGTGTGTTTAAATTCACCCTATGCTAACACTTAGGTGTATGCTTTTATGAAAGCTATTTTATGACCTTAGTTTCGGTTTCCTCATCTGAAAATTAGTATAATTAAAAAAAACTGTACAGTACAATTTTCTTAGGACTAATTTGAAAATGAAGTGATGCATATGGATTGGGAATTAGAGGTACTTGTCAATGGTATCATCTACACGCATACTGTTATTTATACCATTACTACTACTGTTAGTACAACTTTTATTATCACAATTATCACTGCAACTATTAGTACTGCTGTCATTATCACTAGCAATCTCTTTGCCTACACTAAATTTATTCATTTTGCTTTTGTGCAGTTTATTAGCTTTGGGGGGATATGGTAGGCTGAATAATGATCCTCAAAGGTTTTAGTATCCTAGTTACTAGAACTTGTAAATGTAACCTTGTATGGAAAAAGGGACCTTCCACATGTAGTTAAGTATTTTTAATTGGAAGAGTATTTGAAATTATGCAATTATACAAGATCCTAAATATAATCAAAAGAACCCTATAAGAAGCAAGCAAAGGATATTTGACACTGAAGAGTAAAGGACAATGTGACCAGAAAAAAGAAATTAAAGTGCTCTGTGTGCCCAAGCCAAGAACTGTTGCATCAAGAAATAGATTCTGACCTGCCAGAGGAACCAGCCGCACCATTCCTGTGGCTTTAGCCTAGAGACAGATTTGGAATTTCTGGCCTCTAGGACTGTAAGAGAAGTTTTTGTTGTTTTAAGGCACTTACCTTGTGAAACTGACACAGGAGATATAATTTACAATTTTAAAGAATTAATTACAGTTCCCTAAGACATTAAAAGTTCTTAATACATTATATAGTATAGTGGTTTTGAATATCCTGCTTCAGTATAAATCTTTTTTAGCTGAACCAGGCATGGAAACTCAATATATGGAATGTTAAACATCGATATCTCTTTTTATGTTTTTTATTAACATTAGTTTAATGTTAAATCATAATTACATATATTAGCAAGGTAGGTACAATGTGATAGTTTTAATTATATGAACACACATACAGAAAAATATAGAACAATTAATAAAATTGATTAAAATCTTTCACCTTATTTTTGTGACAAAACATTTGGAATTTATCCTTAGCTATTTTAAAACATACAATACTTTACCACTGAATACATTTATGCTGCTGTGCATAAACCTTCCTGTTATCTAACTGAAACCTTGGACCCTTTGACCAACAACTCCTTATTCCCCCTTTTCCCCATCAGCCTTTAATTACTACCAATCTATTCTTCACTTCTGAGTTCACCTTTTTTAGATTCCTTGTAAGAGTAGAATAGGTATCTCTTTTTGATCTAGTTCCACCTATAGCATCCTCTTCTGCAAAACCTAAGGCAGCCAAAGATAACCTAGGCACATGAAACTCCAAAGAACACATTTCTGTCAGTGCAGGTTTAAATGAAAAGTAGCAAGAATGTTTCCTAATCTTATGTGTTTTAGGAATGTCTTCTAATCTTATCCCTTGGTATTCTCTAGGGATTGATTCTAGGATTTCCGATGGATTCCAAAATCTGAGAATGCTGAAGACCCTTATACAAAATGTCACATTATTTGTGTATAACTTAGGCACATCCTCCTATGTAATTTGTATCATCATTAGATTAATTATAATACTTAATGCAATCTAAATGCTACATAAATAGTTATTATTCTGTATTGTTCCAAGTAAAATGTCTGTATGTTCAGTACAGAGACAATTGTGTTATTTTGGTATATTTTTTATACATGGGAGTTTGAATTCCCTCATGGGGAACCTTAAGATACAGAGGGCCAGCTGTACAATCCTTAAGTGAAGCTGAGAAAGGAAGAGTACTTGGGGGAATTCAATTAAAATGAGAGGCTGACACTGATCTCAAAGTTTTGTCTCACCAAGAAAAATCCTATAAGCAGGTGATTTTAATGCAGCATGACAAGTGCTAAAATTAAGTAAACACATATCCCTGGGTGGTTATAGGAGAAAGAAGACAGAGAAACTGATCATTTTTGTAGTATTCTGTATGCTGAGATCATTACTGGGAAGGATGAGCGTGTTCCTCTAAAAATACACACCTCATGTTTACTTATTTCTGCTCTATAATTCAGTTCAAATGAAAAAGTTTCCACTTATGTGAAAATGTCCATAAGAGAATCATTGACTTAGACATTTTAGTAAACATGTTCACACCATTTTTTGCTTAAAGTTTTGAAATCTCAAAGGTCAGAGTGCATCCAGTCTGTTAGAGCAGTAAGACCAAGTTGCCAATTGAATTCTGACATTTCGACAACTTTGGTATCACCCTCTTAATGACTAATGATATATGCTGCTAATAACCTAAAGGCTGATGTCATGCATGAATACTTTAGAGAGCAATATATAGCTTCATTTTCAACCTTTATAGAACAAGAAAGCAATTTTAAAGCTATTTTTTGCCTAATAATGATGTAAATTCTATATTATTATGTCATGTGACTATTTCACACCATGACCAGTCATGCATATATAGTGATTTACTACATATGAAAGAGAAAGGAGAAATGATTATTTATTATTAAAACAAAGTCTAGATTAAGACTTCCAATACAAATATCTACTGAATTATAGCTTAGTACTATGGAAATTCCTCCAATGACTAAGTAATTCATATGCAGGAGTTAAGGGCACCATTGGAATACATGCCTATTACTGCTCTCACCTGCTTTGATACATCCTTATTAACACTGCTTTCAAGCAAGAAGGGATCTACTTTGAAGTAACTAGATTAAAAGTTTCAGTGTTTTAAATTAACATTATTTTGTAGTCTGTTCTGTCTCAATACATCTCTCACTATGAAACTCTAAGATTGAGTCCTTTCTCATCTTTGGGAAAAAAAGGGACTTTAAAGAAGTTTCCAAATTAAATCTCAAAGAGGATATTGCATGATTATTAACAGGAATAAACTATTGTCTAATAACTACAAAGTTGAGAATAGAGACATGTGAAATATATATCCTAAGATAGGTATTGTTAAAGAATTCTTATATAAAAGATATATGTTCCAAGATACATAAGATCAAGATAGTCTTATATTGTTGCAAATAAGAATGTATTGATACTTTTGTATTTTAGCAAATAGGTTAGACCTCATTTTAAAAGCAAATAAAACATTAGAGTTTATTCTTATGGATTTTTATTATAATATGTCCTTGCATTATTGTGATGCAAAGTAGGATCACCCAAACTCACATATTTTACATTTTCAATTTGATGAACTTTAACAAATATGTATTCAAAGGTAACTCCTATCAAGATAACGAACATTCCTTTTGTAGGATTCCTTCATGCCATTCTCAGTTAATTCCCTCCCTCCTCCTTCTTTCTCCGTAGCACAGGGAACCTGATTTCTAAATGACACATTTGCTTTACCTGATGGATATTTTCATAAAAATAAGTATATTATATTATTTTTTAGCTCAATATACTACTTTTGCAATATTGAATTTTTCAGAAATTTATTTTTATTGCCAAGATATACTGTAATTTGTACGACAATAACACAGTTGTTCACCCAATTTTTTGACAACTATTTTTTTTTCATTTTTTTATTCTCTAAATCTGTGCTAATTTCCTTCCTTGGTGGGTGAGGCAGCAGAAGCTAGTTTGATCTGAGAAACAGCCTAAATACAACACCCTAAATACAATGAGGATTCTTTACTCCAAGTCAAGTATCACATTAAAACTAAGGAAATTGCAGAGTTGAGAATCAAGTGGGGACTTGACCAGAGAACAGGATACATGATATCAAATAGGAGAAAAAGTTCAATAGTTAATAGAATAGCAGATATCTTCAGCTAGAGACCAAAGAGTCAAAAAGTCATCAATGAAGAGAAGCAGGCTGATTGACAGTGAAAAAAAATTGGTCCTGGAAAAAAGCCAGTGAAAATACTCTCTAAATTCTAGATTTTTCTTGTTTAGAATTGTTCACAAGGAAAATGCAACTGTTTATGTGGTGCTATGAACAGTACTTTAAAAATCTGAGCAATTAAACATACTTTTATGATTATAAAAGTAAAAGAGCAAAGAGAACTTACATATAAACTAAAGAGTTTATTTATACTGGTATAATTAATAAGATCATGTAATCCAGACATTTATCACAAACTTGACTAGTGTCTGTATTCATGATCATTACAATCAGAATTATTAATTTAAACATTCTTTTTAAAATTTAAATTTATAGGGATATTTTTAATGTAAAGTAATCTTCACTTCAGAAATATTTTACTTAGGTTTATTTGCTTGTATTCTGTAAGAAGCCCTGTAAGAGAAGATCAATTCGAGGAGGATTTTGGAAAATGATACATGTGGAAGGATAAGGAGTGACGAATCTCAGGAAAATGTTATCAAAATGGAAGGACCTCCCTGAAATGAAGGCTGAGCTTGGGCCCCATAAACTTCTTCAGTAGGATTTAGTGATTTCCCCTACTAATGTTCAATCACTAACATGTTAGGTACATACATGTTTTTTTTTTTCTTTGCTTACTGTTTATTTTTGCTTACTATTTATTTTTGCTTACTGTTTAAAAGATAAACCATGATCAGTTATTATTTATTTATTTATTTATTTTTATGCATAATAAACCCCTCATCGATTTTGGAATTGTCACCCTGAGGTCACTACCCATGTGGTAGGGGTCATATGTTAGAAAACCCAGCTACTAGCATTAGCATTCTCTTGAGGGGATAGATTCACTTAGGAAGAGGTAAACACTAAAAGATCCCTTATATTAAAAATCTGATCAAATTAAGATTTTAAATAGGTTTTACTTTTCAATTTCACATTTTAGATCAGGTGTGTTTTCTGAGTATTTATTAGCAATAGTTTGATCCAATATTGTTCACTATTCATTAATTTCTATTTACATCAGGTTTGAGCATTAAAAGGATTGGATAAGGAAGATGGTGCAAAGAGTAGTGAGTTAGAGATGATGAAGACCAACTGAAAACTAACCTGAGAGGGGAGATCTAAGGGGTTACAGGCTATGTACCAGCAATTAGGACCTGGACAGAAAGAGATGGGCAAAGCAATGTAGGCCATCACTGCCAGCCAGAAAGTCCACAAGCAATAAGTGCATGTAAATAGAAGGTCATAGAAAGGTCTGTAGAAAAAGACACAGTTCCAATATTAAGGAAAATATCGAAGGACTATTGACATTTGTGTCCTCAGTGTCATTCACTTTTACTTCTGTCATTCGTGGGAGAAACATTTGTAAGAAAGACTTTCAGGACCTCGCTGTGTGAGACGTTATTCACAAACACCTAGAATTAACCAGAGCTATACAAAAAGTCTGTCCTGGAGAACCAGATGATTCTTGAAGGATACACACTATTTCTTAAGCGAAATACATACCACACTAAAAAGCCTTTTCACCTATACCCTTTCAAAATACATAGTTCAAATCTGAATTATTGTGAATCTTGTACTTAGATTGGTGTCTTGGGGGGGTCTAAGAATTATTCTGTGCTCACTTGTTATCACTCAAATTCAGAGGGACCCCAGTAGATAATCTTTTCTGAAGTCTGGGTGTACTGTCTTCCTGATATATATTATCTTTATTTGTTCTAGTCAAATTAGGTACTAATGACATGCGAATATTGAAGAAAAGATGTTAGAAACAGGAACTACAATGTGCAGAGGAAATATTACAAATTAGAAGTAACCACCTATGCCCACTTGTAATCTTTGTCTTGAGGTAAAAGACACCTGCAGAATGAATGTTTTCCCTTGACATGGAGGATAAGGCTGGTGATGAACATGATGCTAGTAAGAACTCCTCTTAGAAAATGGTGTGACAATTTCTTCTTCACTGAAGCCAGTGACCTGTTCATAAAGAAACATGAGAGGCCAGTTTGAAATTTAAAGCACCACCTCAATCAGCAGGATTTGTACCCTTGAAGTATCAGCTGGAGACAAATTTAAAATCTTTAACAGATTCCTTTTGTCTCACCTGTGAACATCATCCTTCCTATTTCCTTTTTTTTTTTTTTTTTAGGATAAAAATCTGTTCAACACTACTGCATTCAGCCTCCAGCTGCTACAAGACAAGGAAAGTCTTGCTCCTGTTTGTCTTACTTATGGCTAGTCTTATTCTAAGTAGGGAGTTAGTTTGTATGGATTCAATGGCTTTATCTCAGTGTATTTCCACTAAAAAGAAAGAATGAATGTGGGTTTGATTGTCATACAAACAAAAGGTAAATTATTCCCAAACATTTTGATCATTCTTGCTACCTACACTTTCCTTGTAATAAATTCCTCTACAGGAATTTTTTTTTTCCTTCAAGGCACTTTCTTCTCTGTGGTATTATGATAGGCATTTATTCACTTACTCGTATAATGAACGTTTGTTTTGCCATTTACAACAATACAAATGTGTGCCAGGTAGCACATACGTTGAATGTGTTTGCTCTTAAAAAATGTAGGTAGCCAAGCAGTGCAAATGCATGTACAATTTATACTTTCATGGAGAGTGACTTTTCCCCAGAGTTGAAAAGTACTCATAAAGGTGGGCACAATTAATGCATTGTACAACCTCTATTAAAGAAATGAAACAATAATTTCAATTAAGTAGGTTTTGTTGGCAAGTTGTGTCATCAATTTTTATGGTGACATAAAAGAAGAAAGGAGCAAAGACACATAATTTTATTACTGTCTCCAGGGTAAAGCCCAAACTGATTTAGGTCTTAGGATTTTGATCTTGAACCATGGATTCATGAATAAGACCATATTAATGAAAGTTATAATTATGACTGTGTTGCCATCCTATGGCTCAACAAGTCAGTTTAATTGAGCATGTCACAGCCATGACTGGTTATTCTGCATGGAGCATATTTGTCATGAAGATAATCACTTAGTTTGTTACTATTTTAACTCTATTGGTCCTGGCACAACGATATTAGCTGTTTGTTAAAGTATTGAAAAGATGCTATAAAATTATTCTTTCTGTAAGAAAACTTGCACCAGTAAACCAATTTATAAGTCTTTTTATCCATATTTTTTTCTGTATTTAAACTGAACAAGCATAATCACTTTATTTTAAAGACACTTTGGAAGCTTTTTAAAAGATACTTTGGAAGCTTTTAAATCTTTTATAAATATCATTCAGTGTTGGTTTAATATCAAAATAAGCTTTGCCTACAAATCTTTATGAGTAGTAACCTGAAATAAAGATTAGTATTTTTGACCAAAATCAGAAAAATATATATATTCTTTTATTTTGCTATTTTCCAAATTTATTACATGTAAATAAGGAACATAGACTTAAGATCTGTTGGCATATTTGTTATTACTAGTTGACATAAAGTTTTCTTAAAAGTCCAAATTCATTCATTAATTTAATTAGGTATATATGACAGTAGAATGCATTTTGATTCATTGTTCACAATTGCAGCACAACTTTAAATTTCTCTGATTGTACACTGTGTAGCATTGCACCATATGTGCAGTCATACATGCACTTAGGATAATGATGTCCACATCATTCCATCATCTTTCCTGCCCCCGTCCCCCACTCCACCCCCCTCTCTTTGCCTAAAGTTCCTTCATTTTCCGATGTGCCCCTCCCCCCCATTATGGATCAGCATTCACTTATCAGCGAGAACATTTGACCTTTGGTTTTGGGGTATTGGCTTACTTCAGTTAGCATCCATTTACCTGCAAATGCCATATTTTATTCTCTTTTAATGCTGAATAATATTCCGTTGTGTACATATACCACAGTTTTCTTTATCTATTAATCTATTGTAGGGCATCTAAGTTGTTTCCACAATTTAGCTATTGTGAAATGAGCTACTATAAACATTGATGTGGCAGCATTACTATAGTAGACTATTGCCTTTTTATCACATGCAGCCTAATCTATCCTAAAAGCTAAATTCAGAAAACTTTTTCTATATTGTCTCTTTATTTTTCCTCAATATCTGAAATTTCTTTTCCCATGGAATTCATTTATTTTTCTAGTTAGATGATGTCATGAGGACAGAATCTCTCTGGTACATGAAAGCAGGCAGTTACTGCAGTGGGGGAAAGCTATGCCCTCCTTAAGGTCAGTATACATTTCCACTTCTATGCCCAACAGGGAAGCAACGGAGCCACCTGTAGGAGCTCACCAGGTACAATGTTACTAGAACTGTAATTACATTCCTGAAATTATTTAACCTTTTCTTCTACTGCTATACATCATAAGATCATTAGCATTAGTTATTATAGCTTCTTACTGTATTTTTAGCAAATACCTGCTGTCTGGTAAGCACTATGAAAATTTGTTAGAATTAATTAACCTGGTTGGTGTTCCTGAAAATATTTTTTCCCCAGGTTTCTTCAAACTCCATTTGATTCTGGGCTCAGATCAGAAATCCTTTGCCATGGAACCTTCATCACTATTCAGAATTCTTTCTACTTTGTGTAATGCAATGTATAGTATATCACTGTTATTACCCTTAAAAATATCTGCTGTAATTATTTGTTTGGGGGTCCATCTCTTGTAATAGACTATAGCTCCCTAGAGAAAGAGCATCCTTCTCTCTCCCCTTTTCCCCATCAGTTTAATATGGTGGATAGATACTGGTAACATTGTTCAGTATTAGACAAATATTTCTTGAGCTTAGTAGATGCCCAGGTAGGCTTTTAGGCACCAGGAATTCAGTGGTGAGCAAAACAAACCTCTTGTCCTCAAGGATTTTATGTTCCTTTGGCAGACCATATAATAAACAAATAAACAATGTAAAATTATGTAGTGATAAGAAAATAAAGTTAGGCAACTGATTAGAGGTATTTAGGTGAGTGGTCATGGAGGCCTTTTTCCCCTGGTGGCAATAGATGCTCCACGTGTGTCCTGTGAGAAATGAAGTGTTTGTTTATTTTATTTTTTAATTTGTTCTAATTAGTTATACATGACAGTACAATGCATTTTGACACATTGTACACAAATGAAGCACAACTTTTCCTTCCTCTGGCTGAACATGGTGCAGAGTCACTCACGTAGTGTAATCGTACATGTACATAGGGTTATAATACCATCTCATTCCACCATCCTTCCCATCCCCACAACCCCTTCCCTACCCCAACTCTACTCTGCAAAATCCAGAGTTCCTTCATTCTTCCCTACCCCACCCCATTATGGATCAGCATCCACTTCTCAGAAAAAAACATTCAGTCTTTGGTTCTTTAGGATTGGTTTATTTGGCTTAGCATGATAGTCCCCAGCTCTATCTATTTACCAGCAAATGCTGTAATTTCATTCTTCTTTAAGGCTGAGTAATATTCCATTATGTATATGTACCACATTTTCTTTATCCATTCATCTGTTAAAGGGTGTCTAGGTTAGTGTCCATAGGCTAGCTATTGTGACTTGAGTTGCTATAAAAATTGATGTGGCTGCAACACTGTAGTATGCTGATTTTAAGCCCTTTGGGTACAAACCAAGGAGTGGAATAGTCAAATGGTGGTTCCATTCCAAGTTCTCTGAAAAATCTCCATACTGCTTTCCATAATGACTGTACCAATTTGCAGTCCCACCAGCAATGTATGAGTATATCTTTTTCCCCACATCCTAACCAACACTTATTGTTTCTTGTGTTCTTAATAATTGCCATTCTCACTGGAGTGAGATAAAATCTTAATGTTGTTTTGATTTGCATTTCTCTAATCACTAGAGATTGATAAACATTTTTTTATGTTTATTGATGGATTGTATTTCTTCTTCTGTGAAGTATCTGTTTAGTTCCTTAGCCCATTTATTGATTGGTTATTTGTTTTTCTGGTGTTGAGTTTTTTAAGTTCTTTATATATCCTGGAGATTAATGCTCTATCTGAGGTGCATGTTTTAAATATTTTCTCCCATTCTGTAGGCTCTCTCTTCACCTTATTGTTTCCTTTGCTGGGACTATGCTTTGTAGTTTGAATCCATCCCCTTCTTGATTTTACTTCTTGTGCTTTAGGAGTCTGGTTAAGGAAGTCAGATCCTAGGGTGACCTGGTGGAGATTTGGGCCTACTTTATCTTCTATTAGGCACAGATCTCTGTTCTAGTGCCCAGGTCTTTGATCCATTTTGAGTTTTGTGCAGGGTGAAAGAGAGAAACAAAGATTTGAAATCACCTGCTTTTATTACAATCCATTTTCAGGAAACAACAAGCAGAGTCCAGAGAAGGCAGCACATTTGATGTGGTTATGAGGATGCCAGTGTATCGGGAACAGAGGAAGTGAGTAGCAGTCAGAGGGAGCAAACAGGCGCCAGATCTTCTAGACCATGGTAGAGAATTTGGACTTTAGAATGTCCAGCGTTAAAGAAAAAAGGAATGGACAGTTTATTCCCATAAGTTTGTGGCTATTATGTAATTTAGCTGACTTTCAAATGTACCAGACTTAAGATTTTTCTAATAAACAGTAACCTCATCAAAGTAATTATTTTGGAATGTGGAGAAAGAGTTCACTGGTGTTCTTCCTGCTGGAGACATTTTGGAGAGCACCTCTCATGTTGTGCCTTGGAGATCCCATGGTGTGCTCTCTCAATACTTCAGATTGATGGAAAAAATCATGATTTGAAATTGGATTTCGTTTTTGGAAGCAGTTGTTAGCCATTTAGAGCCAAGTTTACTGAATGAAATGGGTAATAATTTAAGTAACATAGCTTTGACTCCAAAGAAAAGCTTTTTAATGGAGTGAGGCTATAAATGTTAGTGTCTTTCATGTTAGCTCAAAAACATATTCCAAAAGACCATGCCCCCACCTTTTAAAAATAATGGCAATATTGTTGCTTTCAGGGAAAAGTCTTCACTGTTTAAAATCTAAGGTACATTTACTAAAGCAAAATCTGATCTTATTAAAAAATCTATACCTCTTGCATCCAGTAACTCTTAGAGTATTTAATTAGCTATGTATGAAAGCACAGTATTCTTATACTATACTTTTTCATGGAAAAGCAAACTATTTTATATCAACTACTAACACAATGAAAGAAGAAAATCCTTTTTCCCCCCACCACATTTGACCTAACTTTAGATGTGCAAAAGGAAAATTTTACCTAGCACATTGTGTGTGATGATTCTAGAACTTAATTTATTGTTGGACATTTTGCTATATTTTTAAAATATTTATAAAAAGATCAGAGAAAAAAGATGGATTGGATGATGGAAAGCATTTTAAACAGTCAAATTACCTTTAAGATATTTTTCTCATTAGAGAAGTCAGAGCTCACCATTTTCTGCACAAGTGATGATATTTCCTTCTTTCTAAATCACTTTATGAGCTACATTAAAAAGGCAAGGAATGAGGCTCCACATCCAGCATTTACTTAGTTGACAATGGAACCTCAGAATTAGCTAAGGAAGGAATTATAAAATAGCTCCAATTGTGGGAAAGCTGTCCTCATTAACATGCTAAATGGCAATTTCTGTGTTGATGATGCTTCTACATGATGAAAGCATGGTTTTAAAGTTGCTTCTTGCTACTTAATGTAAATGACTCTTGAAACAAAGTGTCATTATTTTGTTTTGCTTTATAATACTTAAAACATAAAATTTACCTGCAGATGACCCAAGTTGGAACCCAGCCTCTAAATTCACCCAAGTTCTGGGTCATCAGGAATATGGCTATAGCAGATTATCTAATCAACTGAGGCTATATCAAGACTAGAGTACTTTATAGGACTACCGAAGAATTTTTTTTCATAAATGCAGTATTTGTACTATTATCTCTCTGAGATTTTCTGTAGATACTTATAAGCATTTCCATACTGAGTTTATTCAAAAGAGTACGTTTCTACCAGAGAGAGGTAGATTGGTCACTTTTAAAAGGTTGTTTGCTTTTACAAGTTTCTGAGTAAATTTTGAGGGTTTCCTGTTAGCTATACTTTCCAATATAGTAAAGGTCAATATTTCAATTTTTCATACATGTGAGATCTTACTAGGATGTATTTATACATCCTTGGTTGGATTATAAAGTAATTAGCATTGCCCTTATGCCATTCTCTTTCTGGATGCGCACATGGAATTTAACTTTGCGCTGCCGTGCATGTTGGCTCTAGAGGAATGAATGTTATAAGAGTTCTTAATCTTTACTATAGGGCATGTTACTAAGTGTGATCTTGGCAATCACTGAATAATTTGACATATTTGGAAGTACAAGTTAATTTCACATATGAAACTAAGCCAAAACCATCATATTCATACTTTAAAAATACTTCACATGTAACCTGCCACACTGAAAAGTCTACATTTTGCATCAAAATCCTGCCTTAGAAAATCAATATTCATCTCAGCCCTATATTAGAATAAATAGTAGTTACAACCCCTTGAACTATGTAGTTCACCATAGCAAGAATATCATCTATCTACCTAACCACTCGTCCACCTACTTATTCATGTCTACATTTAATAGACATGCATTATGAAAAAGTATGCCCACTGCAAAGGATAGAAAGTAAATATTTCGTTCTTGCCTTGGAGATGCACATAGTCTGGTCAGGAAGACATGCATAAAACATGATTTTATTTTAGTTTTTGCCCCTGAATGAGTCTTATTATAATTATTGGCTTTTTTTTGGTGTTTTATCTTTTTTATTGCTGCATAATAATTATATACAATAATGGGATCCATTGTGACATATTTGTACATGCATTTAGTATAATTTGGTGGGTTTCATTTCCCCAATACCATCCCTGGCCCTCCTCACCAAGCATGATTTTAAACACACAAAATTAACATTTTGAACTTAGTAGCATGCAAAGAAGCATTAACTCTGCCTGGAAGAACAAAAAAAAAAAAATCATGTAAGACATGGGATATTTAAGTTGGCCTTTTAAATTTGTGCAGTAGTTTTATAGGATATTTTAGAAATACAAACAAGAATAGAATTGTGATGGGACATGCCAAATTATAGAGAGAAGTCTAGGGTGGTTGAAGTGTGTAGCAGATAGGAAAGTGGAACAGAATCTAGAGGTAAAAGTAGGGGCAGAGTTTTAAAGGGCCTTGTATAATGTGCTCATGCTAATCCTAATCCTAATAAAAAATCAGTTACCACTTAATGAGCTCCCCAAAGAAAAGGAAATTAAATGTAGCATTTATCATATTCAAAATATTTCTTCACAAAATGGAAATATACCTAATATACAAATGAAGAAAATAAGACTGAGAGGGTATAAGTTTCATGCCAACAATCATGATCATCATAAGGAACCAAACCAGATTCAGACACGGTTCTGATTTTGTAATACTTGTTTTTGGACTATTCTAGCTGCCATGATTCATGTGTGGAATGATAAATTTTGGTAGGAAAATAAGTGATCATATTATGCAATGGAAATTCCAGCACTAAAAAAAACAAAGAAATTGGTGAGCAGGTTCTTGCATTGATTCAAAGAAGAAATGATGAAGGACTTAAAAGATTAAGAATATGAGTGTGAGGGGCTGGGGTTGTGGCTCAGTGGTAGAGCACTCACCTAGCAAGTACAAGGCCCTGGGTTCAATCCTCAGCACCACATAAAAATAAATAAAATAAAGGTATTGTGTCCAACTACAACTAAAATAAAAAATAAATATATAAAAAAAGAATGTGGGTATGAGATTACAGAGATATTGGATACATATTAGATGATGCCTATTGGAGAAGCTTAAGTGGAATATTCTCTTATGAAGTAAGAATAGCTGGGTGTAATGTTGGAGGCCAAAATAATATATCTGTTTTTAGAAGCATTAGTAAATAATGCATTAATCATTTTTTGTCTTACTTTCAATGAGATTGCCTAATATTTACATTCCAACCATGCTACATAATTTTTATCTTTTGACTATGATACCATTTTAAATTTTCAGGATTTCTTCCTAAAAATTTAGCAAAATTAAATTAAATTGCTAAATTTATTTCTCAAAATGTTAATTTAATTTGTAACAAAAGGTTACACATTTCTAATATAAATTATCACAGTATTTTATATACATATTTTTCAAAATCCAATAATATAAAAAGTTTATGAATAAATATTTTCTTTATTTCTCAATGGCAATTAATTGGAAATTAGTTATTTCTTCTGGATTTTGCTGCCAGATTGCTATATAAGTATATTTCTACTTATAAATTTTTTATTTATAGACATTATCTATTTACAATTATCTGTATTGTAAATGAAGATTTTTTAACTCATACTTCTCTTTCCTCAATTGCCAACTGTGGACTAATTTTTTTTACTTAGTCCCTATTCATTCATTGTTTTTTAAGAGAGAGAGAGAGAGAGAGAGAGAGAGAGAGAGAATTTTTAAAAAATAATTATTTCTTAGCTTTTGGTGGACACAACATCTTTATTTTTTAATTTTTTAAATTTTTTTTATGTGGTGCTGAGGATCAAACCCAGCGCCCCATGCATGCCAGGGGAACACGCTACCGCTTGAGCCACATCCCCAGCACTCATTCATTTTTTTTTTTGTAACTTTAAAACTCTAAAGGTGTTGATTTCTATTGAGCTGTAATTCTATATTATGCTTATATTTCCTATTTCCTTTCTCTTACAAATTTCATCTTTTCTCAAGTTAATGATTCATTATTATTATTTTCAATTTTTAAATGTCTGATTAAATCTAAATTCCCTAATAACTTAGTGTAACTTGCCTTAATACAAGTTTTACGTTGTCAAACCTGGAGCTACAATTGTTCCTTTGCAGCTCACTAATATGGTCCTGTTGATCTGTATGTACACTGCACAGCTATCATCCTGGGAATGCCTTGTCTTTGGTTGATAATTGCTTTGCCTTGGTTTCTGGATTCTGTCTTCCCCTTTCATGATTTTCTCCCCTGTTTGGGGATATATGTGTTTCCTAGAAGCTCTCTGAAAATACATAAATGAGAGCAGCTTTTTGATGCATATAAGAAAATGTCTTAATTTTAGCCTCCTGGTTGATTATCTGAGAAGGAATTTCTATGTTGGTATTTTCTTGATTCAACATTGACAGGCATTGCCTCATTATCATCTCTTACATTCACTTTTGAAACATGCATTTTGTTTATGACCAAATGATTGTCTTTGTTTCTGGTATTTTAGCATTTTAATATTGTGTCTTGTGTTCCCCTCCCTGCCCTCGGTCAATACCTCAATACCTCATGTTTTTCTTATGTACACTTTTGCATGATGTCCTGATCTCCTTTCCCAGATGTATTATGCAATAAATTTTCTGTATTGGGATGGAGTTGGAGCAACGACTTGCTGACTGGCCTAACTAACAGTTTGAAGTTTGAATAGACCACCAGCTATCTTTTTGAGAAATACTCAAATGCCAGGGTTTGCAGGTCTTCCCCCCACCCCCACCCCCCCAGCAAATAAATAAATAAATAATATTTATTCTCATCCAGAAGATATACCTGTCTACCAATGTGGCAGGGGGGAATCTGGCATATTAATTCATGATGTTACTGTCTTTGTTTTCCAATCATTTGACTTACCATTTTCACTGTTGGTGATGCCACTAACTCCTAAGTAATTTTTAAGGGCAGACTGATCTTCAACTTGTTTATACCCACATACTTCCTCCTTCAAACACAAAGATTAAATATTTGTTTCTCTCTTCCATGAGTTGTTTACAGTTAAGCTTTCTGTTTTCAATATTATACTTCATGATTGGGGTTAATGTACTTTCTGCTTTATATTTTATGATTTCTTTATATTTCATGATTTCCATGGCTTTTAAGGGAATGAAAGAAGAAAAGTGTTTCCACAATATCATGTTAATGTTTTCTTTCATCAGTTGATAATACCAAGTAGAGACATAAACATCAGCATAAATAACTGTAGTGATGTCCCCTTATGATGCCATTTCTGCCAATGATGAACTACAATAACTGCTGACCCATAAGACAATAATGGAACTGAAAATTCATATCACCTAATGTCATAATAACTTCATAGCTTCATGGCATGGTGAATTACTCATAACAAATGTTTTTTTAGAAAAATGAGTCCCAATATATTTTCTATGATTTTCATTTTAATTTGTTATGTATGACAGCAGAATGCCTTATAATTCATATTAATATAGAGGACAATTTTTCATATCTCTAGTTGTACACAAATTAGTCACATCATTTGTGTCTTCATACATGTACTTAGAGTAATGATGTCCATCTCATTCCACCATCTTTCCTACCCCCATGTTCCCTCTCTTTTTCTCCCTCCTTTTTTCCCCTTTGTCCAAGCTACAGTTCATCTAACCCTCCCATGCCCCCCCACCACATTATGAATCAGCAGCCTTAAATCAGAGAAAACATTTGGCATTTGGTTTTTTGGGATTGGCTAACTTCACTAAGCATTATATTCTTCAACTCCATCAATTTACCTGCAAATTCCATGATTTTATTCTCTTTTAATGCCAAATAACATTCCATTGTGTATATATACAGCATTTACTTTATCCATTAATCTACTGAAGGGCATCTATTTTGGTTCCACAGATTAGCTACTGTGAATTGTGGTGCTGTAGACATTGACGTGGCTGTGTCCCTGTAGTTGCTGTTTTTAAGTCCTTTGGGTATAGACTGAGGAGTGGGATAGCTGGGTCAAATGGTGGACCCGTTCCCAGTTTTCCGTACTGCTTTCCATATTGTCTGTACCAACTTGCCATACCACCAGCTATGTATGAGTATGCCTTTTTCCCCACATCGTTGCCAACACTTATTATTGTTTGTATTCCTAACAGCTGCCATTCAGACTGGTGTGAGATGAAATCTTAGTTTTGATTTGCATTTCTCTAATTGCTAGGAATATTGAACATTTTTTCATATATTTGTTGATTGATTGTATATCTTCTTCTGAGAAGTGTCTGTTCAATTCCTTTGCCTATTTACTGATTGGGTTATTTGATTTTGGTGTTAATATTTTTGTGTTCTTTATATATACTAGAGATCATTGCTCTATCTGACGTACATGTGGTAAAAATTTGTTCCCATATTGTAGGCTCTATATTCACCTCACTGATTGTTTCTTTTGCTGAGAAGAAGCTTTATAGTTTGAATCCATCTCATTTATTGATTCTTGATATTAATCCTTTCACTATAGGAGTCTTATTAAGGAAGTTGGGGCCTAATCCAACATGATGGACTTTGGGGCCTACTTTTTCTTCTAATAGAGGCAGTGTCTCTGGTTTAATTACTAGGTCCTTGATACAGTTTGAGTTGAGTTTTGTGCATGGTGAAAGATATGGGTTTAATTTTGTTGCATATGGATTTCCAGTTTTCCTAGCACCACTTGTTGAAGAGGCTATCTTTTTTCCAATGTATGTTTTGGCACCTTTGCCAAATATAAGATAACTGTAATTATGTGGGTTAGTCTCTGTGTCCTCTATTCTATACCATTGTTCTATCAGTCTATTTTGGCACCAATACCATGCTGCTTTTGTTACTATTGCTCTGTAGTATAGTTTAAGGTCTGGGTATAGTGATGTCACCAGCTTTATTCTTCTTGCTAAGGATTGCTTTTGCTATTCTGGATCTCTTATTTTTCCAAATGAATTTCATGACTGCCTTTTCTATTTCTATGAGGAATGTCATTGGAATTTTGAATGGAATTGCATTAAATCTGTGTAGTGCTTTTGGTAATATGGTCATTTTGACAATATTAATTCTGCCTATCTAAGAGCAAGGTAGATCTTTCCATCTTCTAAGGTCTTCCTTAATTTCTTTCTTTAGAATTCTGTAGTTTTCATTTTAGAGGGTTTTTCAGCTCTTTTTTAAAGTTGATTCCCAAGTATTTCTTTTTTTTATTTTTTAGGCTATTGTAAGTGGGATAGTGTACCTGTTTCCCTTTCAGAGGATTTGTCACTGATATACAGAAATGCCTTTGATTTATGGATGGTGATTTTGTATCCTGCTACTTTGCTGAATTCATTTACTAGTTCTAGAAGTTTTCTGGTGGAATTTTTGGGTTTTCTAGGTATAGAATCATATCATCAGCAAATAGTGCTAATTTGAGTTCTTCTTTACCTATCTGTATCCCTTTAATTTTTTTCATCTGTCTAATTGTTTTGGCCAGGGTTTCAAGAACTATGTTAAAATAGAAGTGGTGAAAGAGGGCATCCCTGTCTTGTTCCAGTTTTTAGAGAGAATGCTTTCAATTTTTCTCCATTTAGAGTGATGTTGGCCTGGAGCTTAGCATAGATAGCTTTTATGATGTTGAGATATGTTCCTGTTATCCCTTGTTTTTCTAGTGTTTTGAACATGAAATTGTACTGTATTTTGTTGAATGCTTTTTTTTGCATCCATTGAGATGATTATATGATACTTATCTTTAAGTCTATTGATGTGGTGAATTACATTTATTGATTTCCATATGTTGAACCAACCTTGTATTCCTGGTTTGAACCCCACTTGATCATGGTGCACTGTCTTTTAGATATGTTTTTGTATTCGATTGGCCAGAATTTTGTTGAGAATTTTTGCATCTCTGTTTATTAGAGATATTGGTCTGAAGGTTTGTTTCTTTGATGTGTCTTTGCCTGGTTTTGGAATCAGGGAGATATTGGCTTCATAGAATGAGTATGAAAGTGCTCCCTCTTTTTCTATTTTCTGAAATAAATTGGTATTAGTTCTTCCTTTAAGGTCTTGTAGAACTTGGCTGTGTATTCATCCAGTCTTGGGCTTTTAATTGGTTGGTGGGCTCCGATGGTGTCTTCTATTTCATCACTTAAAATTGATCTGTTTAAATTGTGTTTATCATCTTGATTCAATTTGGGCAAATCACATGACTGTAGAAATTTGTTGATGCTTTTGATATTTTCTATTTTATTGGAGCACAAGTTTTCAAAATAATACATATGGTAATTATTGTAGGGTATGAGACAACAAAAAGAAGATTTTCACAGCACATTTAGAATTGCTAAAAGAGACTGGCAAGAAAAAGGTTATATGTTTCAGGTATGGGTTCCTGTATTTATTGTCCATTTCTTTATGTTTGCTCCAGAGTTTAAAATTAGTGAAATGTTTTTTTTCTCAAGTGCACTAGAAACACCAGTACAGTAAAGGTGTCATCCAGCATTTTCATTTGTATCCATGATTTGCCAAGTCACAAAGTTCACAGTTTTATTCATTTTGGTCCAAATGAAATTTGCAAACAAAGCTATGTTTTTCATTTGAATTCAAGGATTGCTTTTTCTGTGTACCTAAACCAAATGACAAAAAAAAGAATGTTATTATTTTTCAGGGTTTTTGTTGTTTTCTTAAATAAAAAAAAAAAAAACTGAAGCAGCTGGCCTAAAAGAAAGATGACATTATATTTCAAATACACATATTAAGACGTGGTATTTGGTTCAATCAATTAAGAAGAACAAGATACTGAATATCAAAAATTATCTAATATGCTTTCACAATACATATGTTTTGGCATGAAAAGTTAGAAAAAGCTATTTACAAGATTATTGCATACTATAATAATGTAATTACATATATTTACACTAATTATGCACTTACATGTAATTATGCTAATTATGTAAATACATGACATTTGATAAACTATTACTTTGAAATTCACTCAATAAAAGCTGAATAAACTAGATGTAGAACCATGTGCCAAATATGAAAGAAGGAAAATTAAGGGTCTTAAATAATCTCTCTATTCTGTTTTGCTGTAAAATCCTCTAATTCTAAATTTTAACAACACAGTAGAGAGACATTGTTGACATATTTGATATAATGGCACTTATATTTAGCTTAGGAAGATTTCTTTATTTTTTTCACACACCTTTGGATGCAACTTTAATGAAAGCAGTAACCAAAATACATATTCTAAACAAACTTAAATATAAATGTGAGGATATAAACCAGATATTTGTCTAAATCAATGACATTAATTGGCCTATAAATTTCAATATTTGAAAAGAAAGATTGTCCTCCTTCCCACCAGTTTTTCCCCTGGTCATAAACACTCTTGGTCATCTCTCTGCAACTTGGGGAAGGGAAGAGCACTATATAAGCAATACTGGTTGGGTCTCAGGCGGCTAGTGTCACTCAAGGTTGAAATAACACACTTACACATTATCTAAGCTTCCAAATAATATTCCTGCCATCCATTTTCAGTATTTGGAGGTTAATGCTGATGAGGATAAGGCTGGGACCTTGACCCTCTTGTGGATAACTTGGGACATTTAGAGCTGTTCCTTTTCCCAGAGAAGAGATTCCTTGAAGATACTGACAAGGAAGACACTTCATCAAAACCAAAGAAAGCCCTGCAGGTTCCAGGCTTTGATCTGCATGGCAGGGTAAATACCTAGTCCATCTTATTCTTGCTGAAGTCATTTCATTTAGTAAATCATCGATAAGCATTTGCAATGTGAAAAATAAGGACTCCATCCTCAAAGCCCTCCAAGCATAGCATACACAAAAGAGAAATTATGTTCATGTTTACAACCTCCCAACAGCTCAGATCAGAACCATAAGGTCAGTAAAATCAATTTGCTAAAACCCAAAATTTCTAAACTATGTTTTAGGGCCAAATTATCTGAAAAGTTTATCTAGGCTGCTTCCTGTTTGATACAGAAACTACTGCAAAGGGGTGAGGTTCCCATAACTTATTGACCAGATTAATTATGTTACTGTTGTTGCTTTCTTATCATTATTGTTTTTAGCATACAAAATTTTAAATTGGGAATTTGTTCTGAGAAAATTATGATGTTTTGATTGTGTTGAAGGCAGAATTTATGTTATAGACAAAGACAAATGTTTTGAATGGAAAGCTGGTGGTAAGATGATGAATTTGATAATGATACAAGCTATTTGAATAGCTAATCATGGGCTTTTGAATTTATTGACCTCCTTTTAAAATTTATTTAATAATACCCATCAAAATAATGGTTTGGATCATTGTCTCGCTGAGCAAAGACTCGGTAGAAGTATATACATTTTATATATTTTTTACTTGAAGCTTTAAAGAAGGATACAAAAACTGATTTACACCTGAATATAAGCAAGTGCTAAAAATAGCAGCATCAATGTGTGTTTAATCAGTATGTTTAAGAACTAGTCTAATATCTGTTCATCAGATATTTGGAACAGCAGTTTGATAATCAAAATGCTAATCTGCACAGACCATTTGTAATCTAGTTGTGCTTGTAATAAATAAATCTTGAGGGCTAATATGTATTCCTTATGTTGCTGCTATTTGGATAGAAAGAAAAGAGCCTCTAAATTCTCTTATAAAACCAAAGAACCCATCTCCTCCTTGTTTGTATTCCTTTCTCATAAATCCTTCCAAACAGATGTGTACACTTGTTGTCAGCTGTATTTGTCACTGTACAGACTGTCTCTTGCCAGCTTGTCAGCATGTTGTTAGGCATGATTCATTGTGTGCTGTCAGTCCTGTAGTTTCTTTACAAAGAAGCAAATCTGACTTCCGGGCCTGAATAAAGAAGTCATCGGGGTGGTAATCAGTGATGTACAAAACTTAGCTAGCCCAAGGGGGCTTGACGCCTTCCTGATCACCCTTTGGTGAGTCAGTGCTCCAAGCTTGAACAATATCGAGTGAAAAGAAAAAAAAAAAAAAAAACATAGGCATTGAAAGATTCCTCAGATTTAAAAAAGTAAAATAAAATAAAGGCACTGACATTCAGGGTACGCTTTTAATAAAAAGGTTATGCTTTTTAAATGTCCTTTATTATAGTGGAATTGAATCTCCTGGGGCTATCAGAATGCTGAACTATTGCCCAATTACCACATCATAAAACTGCTCCTAAAAAAGGACGCAGAGTACTGGAATAAATTGAGAATTCTAACTTTCTGTCACTTTGCAAATCTAGTTCAAGCTGAACTCATCAACATAATCTAGTCACAATGAGGATGATTTATATAGAGCAAAATCATGTTGGCTCCAGAGCTGGGGGCAAAGGATAAGGTAAGAAGACACTGAACCTTAACACAGAAATCATCTCAGCATGGACTCTGGGAGAGAGTTCCAATTTGGTTAGAAATTTTCAATTTTTTACTTAAGAGTTTTTCTTTTTACTTATTCTCCATAGGATCGAAAATACTGTACTGATAATTAAAAAAAATAGGCTAATATGATAAAAAATTTCATTTCCTGTGATAACCAACAATGAAACATGAATGGTCAATCATCAGAATATGACATTGTTTTCTTACTTGGAAAAATCCTTACAGTTATAGAAGAAATAGTTACTCTAAAAATTCATAGATACAGCTAATTCATGCTTAAGGCCTGCCACTTATACTAGTACCCTCTTTATGTAAATTATGTGTGTGCTTATACATACATTGGTCACTTTTGTTCATAAATATTTACTTGTATTTATTACCAAATAAGTGTTTTTGCTTACATTTTACCAGATGCTGATCAAGGTATTGAAAATAAAGCAAAAAACAAGACAGACATGTCTTCTTCCCTCAAAAAAGTTAAATAAGAGGAACACTTACATAATAATTATTATTTGTCATAACTTTTACATTTGTAATATACCTATCTTTTCTTTGTATTCTATATGTAATATGGTAGTATATCAGGTTACTTCTAGTTTATGCTTGCTCATCTGATAAAGACCTAGAGTGGTCATTTGCTCCTTACTCCTTAAAACATGTCATGGTATGTATTCATGTGCTTTGAACATCCAACAGAAGGTAGGGATTCACATGGAATAATATTATAAAATAAGTGCAATGCTTTCTGATTTCTGGCTGCCTTTCCTTTTATCATCAGGGCCTCAATCTCTTATATCCATATTTGAATGAAAGGCAACTATAAATAAATACAGTTTTTATTTTCATTTTATGAGTAGGTCAAAGATGATGATTCATAATTAATTTTAAATATGGCAAAGACTAGACAAATTATTTAATTTTAATACATTATGTATTTTTATCCGATGTGTGGCTTGCAAATCTCCTAGGCCATAGATTATCTGGTGTTATCTTTGTTGTGCAGAAACGTTTTATTTTGATGGAATCTTATTTGTCTAATTGTGCTTTTGTTGCCTGGATTTTGTGGGTCAAATTTAACAAATTCTTGTACAGATCCGTGTCATGAAATGTTTCTTCTATGTTGTCATTTAGCAGTTTCCCAGTTTCAGATCTGATGTTTAAATTTTTCATTCATTTTGAGTTGGCTTTTGTACATAGTGAGAGACAAGAATTCAATTTCATTCTTTTGCTGTGATTATTAGTTTTCCTGGTGCCACATTTTGAGGAAACTGTCAATTTTCCTATTGTATATTCTCGGCACCTTTGTTGAAAGTCAATTGATTGTTGATGTATAGGTTAAATTCTGAGCTCTCTGTTCTCCTACATTGGTCAATGTATCTATTTTTATGCCAATATCATGTTCATTTAACTACTACTACTTTGTAGTACAGTTTGAATCAGGTGGTGTGATATCTCCAGCTTTGTTCTTTTTGCTCCTACTGCCTTGACTATTTGGAATTATTGTGGTTTCATATGAATTGGAAATTCCATTGGTTGATGTTTTCTATAACTATGAAAATAACACTGGAGCTTTGACACAGATTACATTGAATTTGTGTATTCCTTTGGGTAGCCTGGACATTTAGCAATATTAATTCTTCCACTCCATGAAAATAGAATATCTTTCCATTATTCGTATCTTCTTCAGTTTTATTCATGAATGTTTTAGAAAGTTTGTTTTATGTGTAAAGAAACACTAGTGAGTATATGCAAGTTTATGTTGCATCCTGCAACTTTACAGAATTTCTCTGCCCTGAGATTTTTTTAATGAATTATGTTATATTTTCTGTATAGATGATCATATTGTTAGGAACCAGTATCAGTTTCACTTTTTCCTATTCTATGTGGATGACTTTTCATTCTTTCTCTTGTCTTAATGCTCTAACAATAACTTTTAGTACTATGTTGAATAGGAAAAATTGTATAGGAAGAAAATAAATAATTCAGTTAAGTAATGGGAAAAATGTTTAAATAGATATTTTTCAAAAGAAGACATTGAGATGGCTGAAATATTTGTAAAAATATGCTTGGCATCACTAATCACTAGGAAGGTGCTAATCTGAGCCACAGTGAGACATCATGATCTGTTTGAATGAATATTACCAAAGAGAAGATAACAAATGTTGATAAGGAATGTGAAGGAAGACTTCTATACTGTTGGTGGGAATGTAATTTAGTAAAACTGTTATGTAAAAACTAAAAAACTAAAAATAGAATTATCATATTTTGGTTTCCACTAATGGATATTTATCCCAAAGATTTGAAGTATGGTGAAGAGATGTCTGCATGTCCATGTCCACTGCAGAACTGTTTAAGATAACCAAGATACAGAATGAACTTAAGTGCCCATCAATGAACTAATAAAGAAAATGTGATATATATATATATATATA
>NW_025999998.1:15713134-15758870 GCF_001458135.2 Marmota marmota marmota | reverse complement strand
ATATATACACACACACACACACACACACACACACACACACACACACACAATGGAATACTATTCAGCCTTTAGGAAAGAAAAAATTCTGTCCTATGTGACAATAGATGGAATAGGAGAACATTTTGAGAATTTGAGAATGATGCTAGAAGCATTAGATGAAATAGTTCAAACACAGAAAAACAAATACCACATATTCTCACTTACATGTGGAACTAAAATAATTTAACTCATAGAAAGAAAGATTACAATGATGATTACCCATGGTTGGGGATGGGAGCAAGGGGGAGATGATAATCAAAGGGCATAAAGCCTCAATTAGATAAGAGGAATGAATCTGATCTCTTTTTGTGATCAGTGTGGTAAATTTAACTAATATTTGAATACCATTCATCTCAGTATTATTATTTCAGTGTTACTGGGAGTACAGATGTCAAATGTTCTCATCATAGATGTCACATGTCAGAGGTAATGAATGTGTTGATTGGCATTATTTGGATATTACACATTGTATTCAAAAGTAATAATACCATTTTGTACTCCTTAAGTTTGTCAATATATGATTTAAAAAAAATATTTACTCTTCCATGTCAATCAACTATTTTAATGAACTCCCTCTGACATTTACTTCAGACTCCAGACTGAAATCCTTCAGTATCTTCAGACTGGTTTTCATTTTTTTCTTCTAATAAATGCCTAGATCAGCATAATAGAGAGTCACAGACTCTATGGCTTCATCTAATGCATCTAATACAACCCAGCATCATTTTCAAAGCATGTTTAGGCTTAATCATAAGTTTCTCCAATGATAGAGAGTTCTCACGTTTTATCAGATCTTTATTCTAACTTTGGTTATAACTGATTGCTTATACTTTCTTCTTTATATTCAGCTGAAATCTATCTGCTTGTAGCTTCTATTTATGCACTCAACCTCTTAGAATAGATGTAACCCTTTCCCTCGCTGTTACGTTCTGTTTCATGATTATTTACCATCATCAGCAGCCAACTAATTACATGTAAAGTTACTGACTTAATGTCTATTTCCTGCAGTTACCTATCATCTCCACTACTTTTCCAGCCTTTACATAGTAACCAGTAAATAAAAAAATCTCTCACTAAATATTTGTCGAATGAATGCATGTGAATGACTCAATGAATTTTCTAGACTTTCATATCCTGTGTTTTACATAGAGGAAGCAAGAAGCAGTCCTTGATATAAAGAAGTGTTTGCAAATGATTTATTAAGGGACTAATCCAGAGAAAGGTAATAAGAATAAGGAAGGAAGTTGGATGAGGGTGTCATTGAGCCAATCTAGAGTGAGATCTCAGACATGTTTTACAGAGGGGTAAGCTTTATTGTGGTATTCTAGAGCATGGGTTTTACTAAGAGTTGTACATCCTGAAGAAAGAAAGCTTAGCTGTCACAACCTTCATGTATTAGTAACTGGTTAAGTCAACACACCTAATGCACAGTGAAGTCCTGGAGCATGTCAGCCCTGCATGTCTAAGGGATAAAGGGTCGTCTGATTCCAGTTCAAAGGCCATTTACTAAAGAAAAGGCACAGGTCTTGAGTATTAAACAGCAAAATCACACAGAAAGTAAAGGTGTGCCTGCACCCAAAATGATAAAAATGAATGTAGAGGACCTGGGTAGAGGGAGTATTACCCTCATTACAACCTCCTCTTGAATATTCTGCTTCATATGCTCCACATTCCTATACCCTTGACCATCTCACAATATGAATTCAGTTCACCTTCTGTGCACCCTCTTACAAAGGAGCATTAGCTTGTTACATTTAAACCTTGACCACAAGGAAGAACTAAAGTTAATGTGAAGTTATTTGATTAAACTCTCGGCAAAGCCTGTTACCCTGGATCTCCAAAGTTGCTTCATTCAGATTCAAAATTGTATAGGAAAATTCAAACTTAAGTTTCTTGCCTGAAAGGACAGCAAGACCCATATAGAGTTCTGGATTAAAGACTTGAGATTTGCTCAAGGCAAAACTGAAGGGGAAATCAAAGACATAGAAAGGCAGTGTGAGCAACTTGTAAAGAAAATCCTGGGCTGCCAGCAAATGGGTTTCAGAAAAGAGAAATTAGGAAACAAACCATCTCAAGCAGTATGACTGAAAGCTTCATAAGAATGAAGCTTTGATCTACTGATCTTGAAGCTACCTGTGGTAACTTTTTAAAACAAATTCAGAAACTGAAAAAAACAAAGCAACAGAAGCAAGTGACAATTTTCACTAATCTGCTACTTTGAAAAATATATTAAAAATGCCTCGTAGTTAGAAATGAAGTGCTTTTACTTTTAATGTGATATTTTAGACTATAGAGACTGGACTTCAATTCTACTAAAACTTCCTCAATTCCTTCAGTATCATTCTTTAGACTGTGAAGCCCGATTCTTCAAGGGATTACAGAAGACCAAGTGATAAGGAAGCGTTGCAGGGGAGTTTGAAGTGAGGATAGATGTGAGGATTTAAGATGCTTCTTATTCCCCACATCAGACCTGTCTTTCTTGATGTATTTCTGGATTTTAGTCTAAGGGTCTGACTGGGACTTTAAAAAAGAGATAGAAAGATGGATGTGAAAAAAATAATGAAAGTAGCCCTCTAAACTTTTTATTCTCCCCTGGGGTGGGAGGGGGAAGTATTTTAGGATTACTCCATATTGAGAGCAGAAGATTCAGAAGAATGATCATTTTATTTTTCTCACATTTTAACTATAATAGAGACATATTCTGAACTAAAAAAACAAAATCCCCTACTGAAGATTAATGGAAATTTTAACCCAGTTATGCATACTTAGTGAGGCTCCTTTATTAAATATCAATGCATTCTCACGGTCGTATTTAGTTCTCTCAAGAAATAGACAGTAACTTTCCACTAGTTACATTTTTTTAATTAAATTTCTATTAAAATAATACCAAGAAAATATTTTCATGTTATTGTATCTTGCAAAAATGTGTGTGTGTGCGCTCTGTGTGTGATTCAAAATATATGCATTACTTTTTTTCCCTGTTTAAAACACACACTTTTATATTAAGAACTATTTGCCTGACATAGTTATGAACAGTTTTCAGATGTTAACTCATTAAGTGTTCATATTAAATATTAGTGAAGGCATTAAATATCTGGCTCACAATCATATACTGAATAAGTGTTGAAGCTGGGTTTGAACCTAAACACCATGGCTCAGAGTCACCATTCCTATCATGTGGATACTACTCTCTTTATTAAAAACATGTCCCAATAAATACACCACATTGTTTGTCTAGCAAGCCAGCAGTGAATTTGGAGAGCGATTATTTCTCGTTTTCTCATCTCTTCTTTGGCCCGAAGCAACAATATTTCTAAATTTAGTTGTCTAGACTCAAAAATAAGTTGCAATTGAAAAACATTTGGAAATACTTCAGAAATCAATTTTCAAAGAAAAAAAAGAGAGAGGGATCCTCTAGATAGTTTAACTCCAAGTTTCTAATTTAATACATCATTGAAATGGAGACCCAGAAAAGCAAAACAATAGCTTCTAATTAACAGGACGGGTTCTGAGAAGTTAGTCTCTTGACTTCCTGATGGCTTCTGTTTTATTCTTTGTCTAAAACACATTACATCGTGGAAAGAAAACCAAAATAACAAAAGAAAACAATTCAATTATAATCCAGGTCCTTAAAGCTTCTTTTTCTAATTACTAGCTTTATTCTTGAATATTGCTGCCTGGTTCAGATTATGCATTCTTTGTCATTTTCAAATCAGAAGTTAGGTCAGTAATCATAGTTGCTCATGTATTTACTTATCTTTGGCCATAATTTGAGACACTTTATAAACAAAATATTTATAAATAGGTGGTTCAGACTCCCAGATATTATATTGTGGCTTTTAAAATATTAACAGTCCCATTGTGAACAAAGAGAGAACCCAGGGGAAAATTTTTAAAGCTTAATTGACATCAATGAGCTTCCCAACTAATGAAGACTAAAAACTTTTCTTCTGAGGGGAGAATTGCTTGCTGCTGGGGGTGGGGTAGGGAAGGAAGTGAAGTGGGGATGGGATTGGGAGGGAACTACAAAATGTTGGTAGTTTCATGGAGCCAGGGTAACAAAATCTGGTGACTTGGGGGCTTAAACAAGTAGTAATGCTTTCCCAAAGTCTGAACAGCAGAGTGGAAGAGAAATGCTGGGAAGACAAAGTTGCCAAGGTGGAAAAGCCCCCAGAAAATAGAAGATGATGTTTGCAATAAGTGTAGACAATAAAGTACTTATAGACTAAGACCAATCAGTAAGTGAAAAATTCAAAGAGATGCTTTGAAGAGATAATATTGAAAGGCAAATAAAGGGGAAAGACTATTCCACTTCATTAGTTATCAGAGAACTACAAATTAAAATCACAATTCCAAGGTGCTACATTTAAAAGAATGGCATAAATGAAAGAGATAATGAATATTAACAAGTATAGATAACCCTCAAATTCTCATTTGTTGTTGTGAGTGGTGTAAATTGGTAGACATACGAAGAACTTCACAGTACCTTCCGAATCTCTTTAAATTGCTAAGATTAGTTTGTGAAAAGCCATTGGACTATATATTTATGGTTTGTGTCATTCTCAAAATCTGCTCTACTTTGATGAAATGTGCTCCATTATGTTACTCAGCTTTCTGTCCCAGTAACAAACACCTGAGTTAATCAACTTATAAAAAAGAGGATAAAAAAGTGTATTTGGCTCACAGTGTCTTTGGAGGTTCCAGTCCATGATTGCTCTGTTGCTTTGGGCCTGTAGTAAGGTGGCACAGCATGGTGAGAATACATGATGGAACAAAAACTGTTCAACTTGTCTTAAACCAGGAAGTAAAAGGGGTTCCACAATCCCCTTCAAGGGAACATATCCCCAGTCACCTCAAGACCTTCCACTGGGCCCTGCCTCTTAAAGGTTCTACCACTTCCCAGTACCACTCCCCTGGAAACCATGCCTTTAGCACTTGGAATTCTGGGGAATATTCAAGATCAAAACTGTAACAACTATATATAAATATGTGCACAAATAAAAGGATGATTAAAAACTAAGTTCTAAATCTATGTTATTATATGTTATGTACCTAAAGCCATATCTATATAAAATAATGAATTACTTGACAATACATTTCTTAGTACCCTGGCCATATTTAGAGTGCAAATATGAATAGAACATATTAGATTAGTAATGTTTAACCTAAATTTGTCATTATTGCTGCTAAAATATTGTTATCATATATATTTATCTTATTCTAAAGATCTCACCTGTAACTTCTCCATGATTAAAGATAATTTTAGCCAAGATTGCCAATATCTGTTCAAAATCAATTTGGCCAAGCTCAGTGAAACTTTGGCATATGTTGCATTAACATCCTAGGATATAATCACTAGGAATATTCCCTAAAGTTCAATGAAACATGCTGATTTTTATTTTTATTGAGGCACAAAATTGAACGATCTTGGCCAGGTATACAGAAGCCAGTTACTCAGCTTGAAGGTGTGCCTCTCAGCATGTGTTGTCTATTAATGTTTTCTAGCTTGATAGCACAGTGTGGTTTTGGCAAATAAAACAAGACTTCCCTTCAAACACTCTCCATCTGTCTAGAACAGATAAACTTGTCTATAAAACTTTCTCATTATAATATCACAGTTTGCAATATTATCCTTAGTGAGTTAGTTGATTAATGCCTATCTCCTCCATTTATCTCCATGAAAACAGACATATGTCTTTTATATTTAATTGACCATTTTATCACTAATGCCTGGCATAGTGTCTGGTTAATTGACTGAAGAGTGGGTAAATACTATAGAGTATTTCTAGAATTTTGAGATTAACATAGACTTCAGTATATATTTATTGAAAAAGTATTATCATTACTAGATATTCAGTATAATCATCTGCTGATTTGATAGCATGTTACTGTGAAATGTCATAGATACTAGGTGTCTTCTGTCCCTTGGCTGGGAATTATGATCATTTCTGATGAGTTAAAATGGATCTGAACGAAATTAGAATTTATTTAATCATTATATATGATGTGTTTAGCATTCTTTTCTTTTTTCTAAGAACTTAAAAGAAAAATTTTAGTATGTATTGTAAATTGTTGTGGTAAGGTATGATGTGTCCTCTCAAATACTCATATGGCATTATAGCAATATTCAGAGGTGAAATGATTATGAGAGCTATAACATAATCAGTGGATTAATCCATTTGATGGGTTAACACTTTGAAAGGACTACTGTGCTGAGTGATAACTATAGGCAGGTGGGTCTAGAGGAAGTGGATCACTGGGTGGGCACTTTTATTGGTCCCTATCATCGTGTTCTCTCTTTCTGATTTCTGGCTGCAATAGATGAGCAGCTCTCCTCTGCCACGGCCTTCCACCATGATATTCTGCCTCACCTCAGCCCCAGAACAATGGACTCAGCTAACTATATCCTGAGCCTCTGAAATTCAAGAGCCACAAATTAAACTTTTCCTCCTTTAATTTGTTTTTGTTTGGTATTTTTGTCACAGTGATGGAAAGCTGATTACAAAAATAATATGAAGTTTTAAATAAAGTCAAACTCAGGTAATACAGAATTAGTGAATTAAAAAAATCTTCATCTTTCTACATATATTCCCATGAATTTCACTAATGATTCATGGTTAACCTGGAACAAACTTTTCTGGTTTCACATACCATACTGTTCTTGTGGTGTTGCCTTTGCTTCACTCCTAATTCTGTTCACCAGTTCTCAGTGTGGTCATGGCCAGCAGAAGCAGGATTACCTGGGAACATCTTTGAAATAAAAAATGAAATGTATTAGTCTCATTCCCTGGAACTCTGGAGATAACATCCAGTGATACATATTTTAGCAAGTCCTCCAAGTGAGAGTGCATAGCCCCTTTAAGGAGACTTAGTTGTATGTATTCCTGCTCAGATGATGATGATATGTTTGGGTTTACTAGTTACTATAAAGAAGAAAAAATGGTAGCAGTGACCATTCAATGTGTACAATGTGATTTTGTTTTTTAGGTCTTTATTGTCCCAGAATGGACTTTACTGATGTGGAACTGCAAGAAGCTGCCATTTTAGCATTATTCTCATCTGTATCAGTCATTAACGTTTCCTATTGTTCAACTCAGAAGCACCCTGATCTCTTATCTAAAATAATTCTTCAGAACAAGCTAATGCAGTGGATTATATCTTCGAATGAGAGTCAACTCTCTTATAAACTTTTATAAACCCGACCAAACTCCATAGCACTTAAATTAGAATTTCTGGGGTGATGACAGTTGTGGTGATGTTAAACTGTCTAGGTAGTTCCAGTCTGCAAGCACATTTGAGGATCGGGGAACTGGAGTGATAATTTGCACAGTGTGGTCCCTGGTGGTATCAACATCACCCCAGAGCTTGCTTGAAGTGCAAATTGTTGGATTCCACCAAATGAAAATTCTTGGATCCCATAAAAGGCTTACTGAATCAAAAACTTGGAGCACTTTCTATCATGCCTTCTTCCCACAGCATTTTAACTCACCCCTCCAGGTGTTTTTGATGTGCTCCAATGTTTGAAAATCACAGTACCTCACACTCAACCTCATCTTGAAATAACCTAAGAAATGGAGGTAAAATCAAAGAACTTGAATTTTGTAAATATGAACTTGTAGTATTTTCAGACTGAATAATGATATCTAGATATAAAATATTTACCACTGTCACCATCAGAAACTTACATTGCTTGCACTCATTTTTCATTAAATGCCTGATACTGGAAAGCTTTCCTAGAGGTAAATGCTTAAGAAAGTTTCCTTCTCAGAGGAACTCCATGGGAAAGTACTGCTATGCAGTCTCTGCATCAGAACTGTTACTGAAGGAAAATATGCTGCTATTTGCAGCTACGTGTATAATTCATTAACCTTTGGAAACTCATGTTGGCTGCAGCATCTGGTGTCAATGAGTCCTTACAACAGGATTAGCCACCTTGCTGCTGAGCTTCTCAGGAGGATCCCGAGACATGAGTGGAAGGGTTCATGTAATGAATCTCTGATGTCTTTTTACTTCTACACACTGGAAGTTTGGAAGACTTACACTGAAAGACCTATTAGGCTAAATAAGTCCAGTCCTCTAATAATCAGAAAGCTGTGTTAATTCAAGGATAAAATTGTAATAATACTTGCTTGTTGGAAAAGTCAAATCTCATTATAATAAATCATTTCAAAGCTAAAATTCTTCCAAAACAAATACTTTTCATCTTAAATATTCATAGTTATCCTGGCACGTTCTCCACTTGAATAACACAGTCATTTAAGAAACAAGTATTCATCAAGTACCTACTCTATGCAAGGAATTTTGTGCAACAGAGAATTAAAACAAGGGCTGAATGAACTATTGGAATGTTACAGTTAACACACACACACACACACAAATTTAATTGGTGTCCCAAGATATAACAGATTAATTCCATTTGGTAAATTTAAGAAAACTTCTTGACTAAGGAGACATTTTCTTTGGGTTTTGAATCATGTGAATATTTGAGAAAAAATGGGAAAAGAACATGGAGTGAGACAGAGGGAGCAAAAGTAACTTGGAGTACACTAATGACTAGTAAAATTTTTTTTTAATGGACTTGTGAAATTATTTGGGGCCAGTCATCAAAAAACTTAATGGCCAGATGAAAGATTTTGTCTTTATTATCTATACAGAGAAGATATATTAAAATTTTCCACCAAGGAATTAATATGATCAAAAGGATGAAAGAACATTATTATTAAAGTATAGAAATAGTCTAATTAGAATGGAAAGAAAAATGGAGTCATGAAAATAAAAAGGTAAAAGGTAAAAGGGAATGGGGTGTGGTTAACAGTGGCTTGAATGCTGAGAATGGGGGTAAGAAAAGTGTTACATTAACAAGAGTAGAAGTGGGATGCCTGGGTGATGTTAGAGGTCCAGAGGTATGGGAGATTCCCTGCATCTTTGAAGCTAACTGAAACCTAGGCACAAGAATAAAGTGAGTTTGGGAGGGTAGCTGTGATTATTTTTTGGATAATAAATTTTAAATGCTGATGGCAACATACTGAGGGTATAAAGCTAAAGTTTAGTGTGAATTAGATTTGTGGTGATTGTTTCAATTTCATTTACAGGATTGTAATTGTTGAGTCCGTGCGTTTGTCAGAGTGCTGAAGACTGGTGCTTTAAAAACTTCTTCTTTTTAAGACACTTATAGAATATGAGGCAGCAAATGAGCAGATAAAAGTTGTTCAAAAACGTGGAGAAGAAAATAGGAGATCCAAGGTCAATGAGACAATGTTAGAGCTAGATTCTTGTATAGAGGGGTTGGCAATAGGAAAAATACTTAAGATAGGATCAGAGGAGTTAGAGCACAGAAAGATCATTGAATTTCTGAAGTCATTAATAGACTTCAAAACCTTTCCTTCATAGAGCAGTGACGCCAGAAGACAGAAGACAGAAAGTTAACATGCCTGTGGTTAAAAAGAGGGAGTGCAGAATATACTTTTAAAAAGTTTGGTGAGGGAAAGATGAAAAAAGATGAAAGAGAAAAGAATTCTCTTCTACGATATCCTTGTTTTTTTTTGGGGGGGGGTATTTAATTTATTATTTTTCTGTTTTATCAATAATAAAGATGCAATATTTAAATGCTGTGCTTTTTGGAGATATTTAAAAGGTAAGAGGCAATAATATAAAATACACAAAGATAAAAGATATTGCCAGGGAATGCTGTAGTTAATATTAAACTGGATGTTGTACTGAAGGTCAACATCTCAAATGATATTTGTTTGGTGAACTGACAAAATTTGAATAAAAACAGCATATTAGGTACGTGTTCTATCAGCTTTCAACTTACTAAATTTGATAAGTATTTTTTTTTAAATAAGAGAAGATCCCTTTCTTAAGAAACATTCCTGAAGTACTCATTGGTAAAGGACCATGACATATGCAAATTTGTCCAAGTAGGTATCGTATATTTTCCATTTTAATTTGTGTATTTTATATGTTTTACATATTCTATATATTTATTTTGTTTGAGAGAGAAAAGAGGAATAAAAAAGAGCTCACATGGTAAGAAATGCAGTGAGTGCTTACAATAAGAAAAAGTGTAAAGTGGATACAGGGGTTCTTTTTACTATTTTATCCCTGTAACTACAGCAAATTTGAATTTGTTTCCTAATTTAAAAAAAAAAGAAATCATCTCAGAGGAACAAAATTTTATGGTTGAAACTGAGGAAGATAAACAAGATATTCCTAGTTTCCCCAAAAGAACAGTTTATTAAGTTAATACTATCAGACTACTCATTCTTTTCCTACACTCAAAATGTCATTTGTTTCTGAAAAATCTCTTAAAAAACATATTGTGGTGAGGGAAAATTTAATTATTCATTTCAATGAAGACTGTTTTAAGTGTTTCTGAACTTGAAAATTGGCATCTATCATAAAAATAATGTATATGAGAACAATTTAATAATGTACAGTAACTGTTTTAACACTCCAAAGAAATCCTTTTTCTCTCACCAATTTTTTTTAAAGCATGCCTACTTATCAACTCTCTTAAAGCTCCTTATTACACATAAAGCCAGGCTTACCAACAAAACAGGTATACCATGTATAATGTTTAGTCTTCAATAATATGAGAAACTTCAAAGACAATTGTGTGGAAGCAATATAAGTAGAATCATTTGATCAATAAGTTAAACTAATGCAGGATATGATACTACATCATTCCTACTATAAAATAGCAATCCATGAGCTCTTTCAAAAAATGTAAAGCAATGTGTACAGCTGTTCATCAGCAACTAGACTGAGGCTTCAGCAAGCTGGACTTGACTTCAGCTGCTCCATTAATGTGATGAAGGTCCTGAAGAAAGTACAAGTGCTAAATGAAATTTCTAGTTTCTTCAAGTTCACCTAGCTCCAATAAGTGTATTGTGGGGTATGACTACCTATATCTATTTATAAGTTTAAAAATTATTTATATTAACAGATCCAATGTATTTTCCATAAATAAGATATCAATTATAATAAATAGATAATACAAAAGTGTTTGAAGTTAATATAGGTTAATATAGCGTTGGAAATAAGAAAAATAACAAGGCCTGACCTTTTCACTTAAAACATGCCTTTCTTGGGCTGAGGTTGTGGCTCAGTGGTAGAGCGCTAGCCTAGTACTGGGTTCAGTCAAATAAATAAAATGAAGACAATACTAAAAAAATGCCTTTCTTAATCTCTCTCTGTTTCGCACATGCACATACACACATGTCATTAAGAGCTAAATGTTTGTCAATAATATTTTTTGACTTCTGGTTTCTTTTGTACACTATATACAACATCAGAAATTTATGTAGGAATTTAAACATTCATCTTTCTTGCATGATATATGATAAGTAAATAAATTCAAATTTTAAAAGCATAAATATGTAAAGTATGCCTATAAAAGTTCACAAGTCATCATTCTTTAATAATGTATAAAATATGCACGTATGAAAAATTCTATTTTTTTGTGTAATTTTTTTGAGATAAGTTACATAAGATTAAACCTGGTATTTCAATAAAATATAAATAAAATGCTATGCAATTTTTCATCTGGAGGCCATAAGAATATTAAGTTTGGATTGAAATGATATTTCATACTATCAAAAATTTGGCAAAATTATTTTCATGTTATATTGTTTGGATTGCTTTCATTATACACTGAAAATTTGCTTTTTCATAAATTTCATATGTTGTTTCTAAAAGACATAATACCATACCATTCAGGTTCCTATTTTAAGGAACTTTACTAAAATAATAAATTGAAATTTTAGAAAAAATAAATTCCAAAGATTAATTTATTGTTGCTATTTTGCTATTTTCTTTCCTTTATATTATTTTTGAAATAACTGATAGAAATTAATGTGATGGGTAAGATTATACATTGTTCCACTTTTGGCCAGTAGGAGAGGGGTACATTCCTGCTGATATTTTTTTTTTTGTCATTTTTAAAATGATGTGTTCTTCTTTGCTTTCCTGTAAAATATGACACTACAGAGTTTGCTCCTCAAGGTCTGAAATTCACCAATTTTCCTACTGGGTGTGGTTTTATTCAGTGAAACAAAATATTAAGACCAAGACACTGAGATAGTTATTATTGAGTTAATAATTTTGTCTAGGCATTTTCAGAACTAGAAAATATGTGTATTGTAATTCCTAACTCAAATTTATAATAACAGGACTCTCACAGAAGTATTTTATTTCATATTTATATCTATTTTATACACCAAAAACCTTTGTTCTAAATGACATTAATATTTTCTTTTACTACTATGTGTATTGGTTCAGAACACCAATAATATTGACACTGTAATTTTTATTAATACATGCTAACAATAGATAACATATATTATCTACTTAATTATGGAGAGCGGTTCAATGTGTCTTTGCAATTCTTTTAACAATACAAGGTACTCAGTTAGAAATATTTAGTAATTATCTATAGATGGGAGTTATTGGAATGATTGTTCTCTGTTTTATTAAACTATAACTCAATTATTTTTTATTTTTCTTTCAGGGGAACTGGGGGTTCTTACTTTGATTTAATTTTGTTTAATGACCAAAATGATTTGTGTGAAAGATTTTTATAATCCCAAGGTCAATTTTTAAAAAATATGAAAGGAATCTATCTTTCAAATCTTTTCCTTGTTATTATTATTTTTTATTTTCACCCATTATTTTTCTTAATAGAAGCAAATGTATATCTATATGTGTTAATATCCCTCTTCTTTCTTAGGTAAAAGTCAAGCCATTTGGCACCCTATTATTCCAGTGAACTACATATCAGGTTGGTGACTCCACTTCCTTATAGAGATAGAGCACTTCTGTGGCTGCATGGTATTTTTTCTGAGGCTATGGAATTGTTTACACAATGATGAGCATTTGAGAAATTATAATTATTTTGCTGGTATAACTGTTGCTGCAATTCCTGCTACATACATTGTTTCCTAGTTTTGTTACCATAGCCTTGGAGTAGAGTTCTTGAACTTGTATGGCTGGATCAAAATGTGAATATGTTTGTATTTTTGTTTTCAGTACTGTCAAATTGCAATCTATACTGATTGTGTTACTTTGCATCTTATCATTCCTATGTGTAAAATCCCCCAACATTCCAACAGAGGATAGACATCCCTTGTATCTGTGGAGGATTGGTTCTAGGACACCCTATGGGGTATCAAAATCTGCAGATGCTGAAGTCTCTTTTATGAAATGGCACTGTTTGCATAAAACCCGTATATACTCTTCCTTATGCATCAAAGAGCCTCTAAGTTATTTATGGTCTCTGTATTACTAATCAATATAATGTAAATACTATGTAAATGTTATATTGTATTTTTGCTTAGTATTTTATATCTAGATTTGGTTGAATCACAGATGCAGAACTTGCACTTAGGGGGTCAATTTTAAACTTTTGTACTGTTGTGTATCTAAGGGGTGAAAAATTACATCTTATTGTACCTTTAATTTAGCTCTTTTAATAAGAGTAAGCCTGAAAAACTTTTCATGAATCATGAAGTTTTAATAAATATGTTAAAATTATTTGTTATTTTAAAATTGAAATGAATACTATCACTACATTATTATATCATTTGATGTTATACACCTTAGGGGATTCATTTGGAAGCCCCAAATGTTTGAGAAATATAGCCCTACAGCATATCCTTATCTATCTAAATATGCAAGGTAATAAGATTTTTGTATATTTTAAAAGTCCATGTACTAACTTAAGTTTGTACAAATTAACTGTACAAATTAACTCGTTAAAGTTTGAGTGTACCAAGTTAGAATACTATGCTAACAGCATAAGTCCTTTAATGGAACTATAACCATGTAGAATTTGGGTCCATGAAAAAGATGGACCATACATTGTCCAGGATTAAAGCCCCTTCATTATTACACAATGTGCAATCATAGAGCAAGTCTTACCTGATACTTCAATGTACAGATGAGGAGACTGAGGGCAGAAGAAGGCAAGTGACTGCCTCGAATGACATTATTAATAATGGGTTTGAACCTGATTCTCCGCTTCTGAGTTCAATGCTGTTTTTTATTTTAGACATTTTACTAGAAAGCTTTCATGGCAACACTGACAGCTTGCCAGTGACAAGGACTTTTCTGATCTGAGTCAACTTCATTTTGTAAATTATTTCAAAAAGAAAACAAGGAGAAAAAGCTGAAATAGCATTTTCATGGTTTCTTTAATAAAAAGAGAAACCCGGGAAGACATAAAAAATTGAGAAGTTCATTCTACTGCCAACATTCTTTCCTGGTGTCTGACACAGGTGTGTTGTGCAAAGTCCCTTGACCATTCATGGACAATGCCATCATTATCTCAAAGGAAGAAAATGTATCTGCACCAAATTTTCTCATGTGTCTGAATTATCATTAGGGTGGGAATGGTGAATGGTATTCATAAATATATCTCAAGCACATGGTCCTGGATTTCAAAACCTTTCTTTACCACCATAGAGTCAATGGCTTTTGCAAACTGAAATTTTTAGTTGTATCCCTGTCAGAACACCATTTCAAAATTGACCTGCAAGAAGTCCTGTACTGATTATCCTGTTAGTTTTACTTCTTTGTTTATCATATAGACTTCTTCTAAACTATAAAAGCCATCCTAACTTTGCATGGTAGTAGTGGACAGTAAAAATGACCGTTCAAGCTGAAACCATGAAAAGCAATCCTAATCATGCATAGGAAGAGTCACACACATGGAAAAATCTTTTACTCTATGCTTTATATGTATAGTAGATAAAACTGATATTTATTTAGTACACTGGGATGGTGGCTCAGTGGTAGAGCGCTCACCTAGCACGTGTGAGCCACTGAGTTCGATCCTCAGCCCCAAGTAAAAATAAATAAATAAAATAAAGGTGTTGTGTCCATCTACAACTAAAAAAATTTTTTTAAATATGCATTTATTTATAAAATGTACTGAGTAATTTGAGCGTTTGCCTTCTTGTCATATATGTTACCATAGGAAAGAAGCATTTTTTTGTTCCTTTGTGAATTGTCATACTTTTATAATTTAGACCAGTTTCCAATACCTTATCATTTGTTTTTTCTTATGATGTATTTATGAGAATTCATTTAATGTGAAGTATTAATGTGAAGTGTTGTTATTTTCTTTTTGGACAATATTATGGTTATCAATGAGGTCTTCCTCCAAAAGCTCATATGTGAAACAATGCAAGAAATTTCAGAGATGAAATGACTAGTTTATGAGTCATAACCTAATCAGTGGCCTGATCCACTGATATGGATTGAGTGGGTAGTGCTTATGGGCAGGTTAGGTTGTGGATGAAGAAAATAGTTATGATGTTTCACCTCATGTTGCATCTAGAGTTATTGAGTGGGCCAACCATGAACTGAACCTCTGAAACCATGAGCCAAAATAAACTCTTCCTCTTCTAAGTTCTTATAGGTCTTTTGGTGGGAATCCCACAAAACTGACTAAAGCAGACATCTTCATACTTTTCTTCACATCCTTCCTTATTTGTGTTGACAATTCCACTTTCATTCAGTTCCTCTGACTGTATCTCTAGTCTTCTTTTACCACAATGACAATACTCCAGCCACTATTTCTTCTTTAACTCTATTTATGTTTCACTTAAATTTTACTTATAGTTTTATCACTTTTCATTTTCTTGCTTCACTCTCATCTTTATTGACATATTTCCTTTTTCATATACCCACTTTTGTAAAATTTCACATGGAGTCAGGAGTGGAAATCAAAGTCAACATGTTGTTTTACACATTGCTGTCTGTGTGTGTGTGTGTGAACCGAAAAATAAGCACAGTGACTCATTACTGACAGACATTGAGGAGAGTGACAGGATTGGTCACTGGTCATGATGCATATCTGTTTTTTGTGGACTAACATGTTTCTGGACAAAAATGTGTACTTTTAGCAGTTATTAATAATTAATAAACCATAATAACTAAATGAAGTTCATGCATATGGAAACTATATCCACAGCAGGAACTTTTGGGATGTTCACCCATTCGGGTGGTGTTGTTCATATTCTTGTTTAAATGGAATGAAACAAATTGTTCATTGACCTTACTCTACATCTTAGTTGTGAACTTTCAAATTCTATTGTCTTTCGTGGGTCAATCCTTTGCATATTTTCCAGATGATGCTTGCAGTAACAAATGTCTTATTGGTCTGAATCATTTCAGAAAGCTTTTTTGATAGTTTGTGCAATCATTGGCTCATCTGTCTGAGTTTGATGTCACTAGTGATGTCAGTGGGCATTTTCTCAAATGGTATTTCACATGGTCTCCCTCCACACAGCCTGTGAGTAGCCCACCTTATTTTGAAAAGCATGGTAGTTGTGAAAAGAGATTATAAGAGCATTTAGAATATAGTTCCATAAGACAAATTATTTAACTACAAGTTTCTGATAAACAAATCATAAATATTGAAAAATATATCCATTTCAAAATAGTATTCAATCATAGAAAGTGCTGCACATTCCTAACATTAATTAATTTTTAAGAAAGGCTACTTATTGTTGAATAACTAGAATGATCTGAAAGTTTTATCCAAGAACCAAAATATTTCTGATTATAAATTCCACTAAATGGTGTTAATTTTATATTTAGGATTTATTTTAAATAATTCTATTATCATTTTTACGTGTCAAATATTATACAAAGCTGTCATATATTTTATGACAGCTTTTAGGGACCTGATAGCCCCTGAAAACTATATATTCCATTCCAAGAAATACACTTCTAGTTTTTAAAATATTTTTATCATGTAATATCATAACATAATATCAAATGTCCACTCTGATTCTGGAAAATTCCTCTATATATTCTTTTGACAGATTGTGTATAAAAATAAGCACACAGTATTAGGGCAAACAGTATAAAAAATGTAGATATTTTAAACTTGTTATAAAAGTTTTACCACTATGTTCTTCTACCCATTGGGAAAAAAAGTTAAATATTATCAAATCAATCAAGGAAATGAGTTTGAGAATTTCCTCAATTTAACCATAAACCAGCACTTATTTTTTTACAACTTAGAAAATTGTTACATAAATGAAAATAAATTTAGTATTTGTTATATTTTAATATGGAATATTTCATATCTACAAAAAAGCTCATAAACAAACATGATGAACACTTGCATAGCTGCTATAAGATTTAACAATTGTTAAATGTCCTGTTTTTCTAAAAAAGAAAAAAATAATAATAATGAAAGCTTGAGAAAGGGAAGGAGTCTTCTTTATAACCTTTCTATCCCACTCAACTTCTTCCCTCCTTTATAACACCAACTACATTATACTTCTGTGCTTTGTTTTACTACATATACTTATATTCACAAAGTAAATGATATCTATATTGTCTCAATGCTTTGAGCTCCACTCACATCATTGAATTACACTGGTGGTTTTCTTTCGAATCTTTCCTTTCCAGATTCCTTATAAAATGCAATTCTAAACTTTGTCTCTGTACTGTATGTAAATTGAATAAAAGAAAATTATATTATTTATGACTAGATTTTATCCGCACTTATATCCATATGCCTGTTTCTCTCATTGAGAATGTTTTGTGGAGTGTATTGAATAGCAAGGAATGACTCGTTTGCTTTTGCATCTTTATTTTACAAAAGTTAGATATTTTGAAATGTTTATTGGAAGTGTGGTTTATAGTACAAACTTAAGTGCACTAAATATTTATTTAAGATGGATAGTCTCTGTTATTTTACAGTAAACTGCAAACATAATCTCTTTTTACCTTGGAAGAAAAGTATTAGTCTCTGTTAGGAAGAATTCAGCATTTGATATGGAATCAAGGAACTTGATATTTTCTGTGTTTTTAGCTATTTCTTTTTACTTTTGTGAATGAATATATTAACTATTTTTCAATGTACAAATAGCAGAAATTTCTATTATTTAGTCATTAATTTTTTTTTCTTTGTCCTCTACACAGTAGAATATTCTAAACCCACTTCTCCACCTGATTTGTTCAATTTTCATAATATGCTTCTTGTTACAGTTTATTTAAAACATTACTTATAAGTCTGGTGAGGAGGGGGAAAGAATCATGTGTGAAGATGAGAAAGGAGGATAAGCAAAAATAA
The DNA here is from genome assembly GCF_001458135.2 of Marmota marmota marmota. Lineage (NCBI taxonomy): Eukaryota > Metazoa > Chordata > Mammalia > Rodentia > Sciuridae > Marmota > Marmota marmota. Next base: position 15,740,737 of record NW_025999998.1, on the reverse strand, counting down.
ATGGATAAAGTAATGTGGATGAAAATTGATAAAAAAAGAAAATATTTCTCTGGGAAATTATTCTGAGTCAGTTTAAAAAAAATATCTTGTGAAGTTTGCTGAGCTGCCTCTGTCCTTCTTTGGAGGGTAACTATCTTTCATTTTTGATTTAATTGTTCAGAACATAGCAGTGTGATAAAAGTTTTTTATGGAAATTTCTCACAGCAACACAATCAATCATATTTCCAACTCATGTGCTGTCTTGAGCCCCTGAGCCTCAAAGACTTTTTTTTTCTGGGGAGCTTACTTGTTAAATTAGCACTGATCAAAGGCTAAAACATTTATCATGCTTATTAGTGAATAAACCTAGCAGCAGGTATCCCAAGTGAGGAAGCAAATCCTCATTTCCTGCAAGAATGAATTGGAAATTATCCAAACTGCTTGCAAACATTTTTCAGGAGTGACGAATTGTCAAAAAGAAAGCAGCTGCTAGATGTGGCAGCAACCAGGGTTAGCGGGGGAAAAAAGAGCATCTTTGGAAGGTACCTTCAAACTAGCCCATGGGGATGTTCTGCAGTTTGATTTACCCTAATTGCCTTTGAAATCCTGCATCAGCTGACCTTACCAAGGAGCTCCAGAATAATACCCCAGATAAGACAGTTTGGAAATCACAAAATTTTCACCTTTACTATTCCTATCCTTGTTGTTGTTGTTGTTTATGAGGACGTAAACTGACAAGTGCTGAAACAGACTCCTTTTTTCCCTGTTTGTTGCAATATTGCCCCATGTTGGTTTTGAAAGAACCACAGTCTCATTAGCATAGTTTAATCAGTTGGCAGATGTAACAAGGGAGGGAAACTCGTACTGAAAATCTCCATTTTTAACTTTGTTAATAAATATTTAAAAAAAAACATTTAATTCTTAACTTTTACTTCCTATTGTATTAAGTTAGAAGTATTTAAGTTTTTCTCTGGCAATTGTGAGTGAACAAATGTATAAACAAATAAAGTATTTTAAATAACCTTAATTAATCAGAAAAATCCATAATGGAATCATAGATGTTCCAAAATTGAATGGAGCTGAAGTCCTTTGTTTCAAAGCTGATAGTGTTGCGTGTGCAACTGCTTTGTTTCGTAGGATTATAATAAACTGTATGGAGCATTTGAAGATTAGTTGAGACTAAGAATTCTTTCTTTGGAAAAATACCAAATAATGTTTTGGAAAGGATGGAATTACCTGCAATATATTTTTGGCAGATTTTTTTTGAAAGATCAGATTCAGTATAAATATTTTGTGTGGTAACATAGGTGAACATCAGAACAAAGATTACTATGTAATGAGGAGCAAGGTGGTATTGTAAGAAGGAGGTATCTACAATTAAAATGATCTGATTTATACTTGCTCCATTTAAGTTAAAAATGAAAAAGCAGCCTATTGCCTCCCACACTTTTCCCCAGAGTCCTCATCCTGTGAATAATGATAGGCATGCCAGTTTACAAAGGGCATATTCCTTCCTCTATCATCCCCTATGAAAGGCCAATTAGAACCTTCTGTTCATCCTAGAACCTCTGATCCTTTTTTTTTTTTTTTTTCAATCTGGATTTGCACACCCTGCAGGTCTCTCTGCCTGTTTGGTTATAATTACACTACTGAAACTAAGTGGAAACCAAAAGGAGACAGAAAATAAACAAGTCCTGTTTATTTTATAAAATAAACAAGTCCTGGGTTTCACAGCTTATAAAAATATCCAGAATCACATCTTTAGCTTTCTTATAAACTCAGAGATTACTTATTTCCCCCAAGAGTTTTAGATCTGAGTAATAAAAAGTAAGGACAATAAACTCTTTCCTGGAGCTGCTTGAATACCAAGTGTCTCTGAGAATCACTGTTTCCTTTGCATCCATGATGCTGACCTTCTAATCTAGGTCCTTGTTATTGCACACCTGTGTTCTTGTTATAGACTTTTTTATTATTTATTGCTTCTCCAGCTTCCCCTCTCTAGAATAATGCCATTGCTTCTTTATGTACAATTTCATTAGAAACATAAGGGATTTTCTCTTTCATTCAAGCACCTGTCAATCAGTTCTCACATTGCACAGTGTAGATCACTTTGCTTTACCCTAATCATGGGTGTCCTACTCCAGCCTAAATTATTCCTCTCCTTTGCAAACATCTCTTGCCTTACTTAGCAAGTACACACTGACCACCTACATAGTTTCCTTGTTCTGTAATATCCTTTCTGCCCCCTTTCAGATTTCTTCTGTTTTTTAGGATGCATCTCTTACCAGTGTGAGTCTTCTTCCTACCCTTCACTAGCATCCTTTTACCCCTAAAATCAGTACATTTGGTTTATGTTAGAATTTTTAATTTCTAATTTAATATCTTACTCTCCACAATTTAAATAAAGATTACCTAATGGTAGGGATTACATTTATGCTGAAAAATCATAGACATTTTTCTGATTTGTTTATGTAATTATCCTTCATTTTACTAAGCACCCAGATTTTCCAAGAAAATGTGCTAATCTGTGAATGACTATGCAAAGTTTCAAATAATGCAGTGAATATTTTGGACTTAAAATCACTCACTTACATAGGAAAATTAATGTTGTCTATTTTCATCTATTTTGAATCCTTCATATTCTCTCTGAAAGTAACCACACAGCTCAGCTTTTCCATCTATATGAACTCTGTTCTCTAAAACCTCTACCAATTCTGATGCTGATATTTTGATCTCCTTCTTCTTGAGCCCTCCTCTACTTATCAGTTGGTACAAAATAAAAGCAGGAATGAGAGTAGTGTGAATTCACCACCTCATATCCTAATATTACTACAAGTATTAAAAGAATAACTACAATAGAATTTTAAAATCCTACTTTCTGTTGTCCCTATAATTATGCTCCTATCACACATATACATTAGATCCAAGCAGTTTCCAATTTTCATAGGAATAAGAGGTCAGAATGAAAATTCCCCATTGGACATATGAAAACTATTGGTTTTATCAATAAAAATGTGAATAAACAGAAGAAATTAGGTTCTCATTTGTTTTCTGTACTCTTAGTGTCTGGCTTTTCTTTGAGTACAAAATAAAATTTCAGATTGTTCACATTTGAATGTAGCTTTATTTATTCAAATGTGTAATCTGTTTTGACTCATATAGTTCAGATATCAAAAATCGAGGCAATAGAATGATCATATTGACCAACATATTCCCCCAAGAGAGAATAAGGAAAAAAATATTCAACACATGGATTTCTCCAAGTCTGAGTGATTACTCCCAGGTGTTTCCATTGTTCTTGATGCTTATGCCCAAGATGAGCTTTTGGGCATGTGGGTTTTTGCTGGTTGAGCTGTTCAGTTTCTCAGGCAAAAATTCACAAAACCCTGAGACTTTCTGAAATCTTTAAGTTTCTCTTGTGGAGTTAGAAAATAGATGTTGAGATTCAGGATAGAGTAGTCTAAAATAGTTAAGATGCCAAATAGCATGTTGGACAAGACAAAGTACTCTGTATCACACCTTAGGATTTCTATGTATTAACCGTGTGCTTCCCAGTATCTCAGTTTCCTTGGATATAAAACAGTCATGCTGTCAGCATTAGATAGCTTCATGTACAAAGGACTCTGAATGGTGTCCAGTACATAGTAAATGTCAAATAAGTGTTAACCAGATTATCCATTTTAATTAAAGAGGTTTATTCACAGAGAAGTGATTTTTCTGGCTAAAAGGATTTGTGTACTTTTGACTTACTATTTCTTTTGCCATTAAAAAAGGATTCATAATCCCTGTGTACGTATTTGTGTGTGTGGACACTGTGTCTCTGTATAAATTTTTTGAAAAGAAATATAAGAAGATATTTTGTCCTCCCTATAATAATCAAAATAATATTTTCTATTAACCAAAGGAGTGTGTGTTCAAAACGTAACGAATGTCTAATTTCATCAATATAGAGATGTGGATTCCATCAAAATGAGGAAAATACAGATCTTGAAGTTTAGATTTAATCTTTTCTCTGAAGTTCTAATGTGGTATTGGAGAGGTTCATGGGTGGACATAAGCTGAAAGTAACATTGGTCCAGGGAGAGAGTGGACGGAAGAGACAAGAGAACAGTATCAGCTTCTGAAAGAGAGGCTGCTTCTGGCTGTAAAATTGGTTCTCCAGTGACCTCACTAAAGAACCAGCTCTGGATAATTAGATTCCCTTTGAAGATGGAATATCTTTCTTCTTCTAAAGTCACATGCATACATACACATACACACACACATTCCTGAGATTTTCTGAAATCTTTAATATGATTTTTAGACATTCTATAAATGCTTTATTTGTCATAACTTCTGCTAATAAAATGCACTAACATAAGGAGACTCTGATATATTTATTTAGAAATTGTCTAGAAAAATGTATCCTAATGTAAACCTTGAAATACTAATCACAGGTCTGAATACAGAAAAACTCAGAGAGCAGTGATATATATTTACTACAATGATAAGAACGTTTTTTTTAAAAAAACATTTACAAAATGAGTTTTACATACATTATGGTATTTTTCCTTTAGGATTTCATTCTAAGCCCTTTATACCTGAAAAGAAACTATTTCCTTTTTTTATTGGGGAAAAAAAAAAGCACGGTGTGAATCATCCATTTAACACACCCTGTTCACAATAGGAAGTGCTGTACCACATGCGGCCTCTGCTTAGGAGAAACACACCATGATTTTTACTCCAGCCATTCACTGACAGTGAATTATCCCTAGGATGAAAGACAAACAAACCAAGGTTTTAAAAGGCTGCAGAAAATGGGTTTTTGTCAATTGTTGGTGAGGAAATGAAAGCAGATTTTTATAAATAAAGTGAATTTGATATGTGGATAGGCATATTGATTTAGAATACTAATAAACTAAAATGTATATGTTATGTTTCATGCTAGGACCTAGTAAATTCTCCACTTTAGCATTTTTTTTTCCTACAGTAAAATTCCAAATTTTGGTAAAAATATGTCATCTTCATCATCTCTTCTGACTGGAAAAAAATACATGAACCATACAATCTTATGATATATTAAGTGTAATGAACTCAGAAATAATAATCTAGCCATGTTTAAGATAAGTTTAAATACATTCAAGTTGTCAACTAAGTTACTTAAGTATTAAAAGGGTCCAAATTTTAGATTTTGACTCATTGCCTGTTCCTATATATGACTCTACAAGATTAAATTCAGAGTATCACTTATTGGAAATCCCAGAAGCATTTCAAATGCCACCACAAAGGAAAAATACTATTCATTAGGGTTTTTATACTAATTTCTTTTTACTTAAGAGTTTTTACTTTATAATTCTTGAAGAAACCATTTTACATTCAATTAAACATAAATAAACTCCTTAAGCATATAAAAAGAAATGCAAAATAAATCAGTTAAGATATTTAAAATTATTTACATTCAGAATCACTTTTCAGTCAAGAATAATGCTGTTCACTTTTTCTAATGTAGCCTTTTGACCCATCAAGGACATTTCTTGAAATATTTCACAAATAACTAAGTACCATCAAGTCAGGACTCTTCAGTTTTGTGGTTATCTGAAGCTGGGCTAATTTCTATTCTGCTTTCTGTAGTAATGAACAAATCCCTGTGATTCACCCATCTCCAGTTCTTCTTCACAATCATCTGGTTTCTAAGAATGAAATAATTCTTCATGATTGCCTCAGATTTTCTTCTAAGCCCTTGAGACTTATTTTACCACTTCTAATGTGGTCATTTTAAATTTGTTTTTGCTGAAAGGCAGACAATGTCAACAACACTATTAAGTATAAATTGGGCCCAGGTATTAGAAATATAAAAATATTAGAAAGATGTCTATCATAAAATTGATGGGCATGTGGTCATGTCCTAGCTGAAAATTGCAGCAAATAATGTGGTATGTGATTGTCAAAGGTCTCATTTGCTTTTTGGCCAACAGATCTTCACATCTTCTGAATTTTCCAGAATATGAATGAAAAAAAGCTAAAGTTTACAAATTTGGAAGATGTGAAGATCTGTTGATTAGTTGATCAACTAGCATGTCCTCTATGAGCACTGTGGGAGATAGAAGTCACAGTCCTTCTCCTTGACATCCCCCAGCTCCCTGGAATAAAGAGACAAGATTGACAAAAACCACAATTCAGAAGGGCAAATGCTTTGCCAGAGCTAAGCTCACAGTTTTGCGATCACCACTTTGAGAGGCATGAAATTTAGCATATGAAAAGTGTCAGAGGATGATTCTTGAAAACAACACAATCTTAACAGAGGCAGGGTAGAAAAAAATTTCTTAACAAAAATGGGAGAAATCAGGAAGTGCAATGTTTGGGAATAAGAAGCATGAGCATGTATGAGTGTGTGAAGGGATGTGGAGGTGAGTGCAAAGCCTGGTTTGTTCAGGAACTCCAGGGCAGAAGCCTAAGGAGGTCTGAGAATAGGACCTCTGCAGGGGTATGATGGGTGATAAAGCTCGGGGATCCAGGTCCTTGACAAGCATGAGCACAAGTCATATTCAAGAGTAGCAAGTATTTACTGAAGGATTTTAAAGAGTAGCTCAGTTTAATTTTTTTTTTAAGTTTGGAGGAACTTTTATGTATTTATTTTTTTCCACGTTTTTATTAGTGCACTATAGTTGTACATAATGATGGGATTTCTTGTTACATATACATATGTGCACACAATATAACCATATATTTTGGGCATCAATTTAAATTTTATAAAGAGTCATACTTTATAACTCATCCAGATAACAAGGTAGAGGAGAGATCAAATAGTACACAGAACATGGTGAATGTTCCCAAAGCCCTTGACCATGGCTTCACTCAGTTATTCACTTTTGAGTTTTGACAACTTGTAAATTTCAATATTGCTCTATGCTTAATTGTTAGTTTTCTAGATTAAAGAGATACAGAACATTTACAGCCGGGTGGAAGGAAACTTTGTCTAGTCTATGATTTTCACACTCACTAGATTTTTTATTCTAGTGAAATTTTACTTACATATGTTAAAGAGATTTTGTTTTGATTTGTGTTAAGTGGTTAATAAATGGGTTGTTTGGAAGATGGGAAATCCAGAACATGGCTGTTCATTTCTTGAACCAGTTTCACAACTATTGCTTTGTCTCAACTCTTTTTACTAAGAAAACCAAGGCTTATTATGGTCAATGGATTCAGATGATTTTTGAGTGCTATCACCAATGTTTCAATCTCATCTCCATACTTGGGTCTCCATTGAACTAATTGGTTTTCTCCATTGAACTAACTGTTCAGGCTAGCTGTAATAAAAGTATATTTGCTAAATAAAGCAAAAGAACTTCAGACTCATCTCTCCTGAAAACATAATTCCATATAATTATTTCTGTGTAAATGGAGAACAGACACACTTAAAAAAAACTGTTTCTGCTTATTTACTTGGTTTTAGTGAATCACTATAATATTTTGAAGGCTGCACAAATACTCAGATTTTTCATATTATTTCTTTCCATCCACATGCATGACCAGAATGTTTACAAGGTGGAGAAAAGGGTTATAAATTTGTCTTTTTGATTTTCAAATATATTTATCTGAGGATCTTTCATATTAGCCTCCTCTTCTCTACCTAGTTATTTATTTAGTAAACTTTTATTGAAGTGAAATGTGGATGTATACACATTTCTTTATTAAATAGGGTAAAATATTGATGGTGAAAAGATTAAAGAAAATTATTCTATTTTTTTTTTCAAATTATTTAGGGTGAATGCATTAACATGGCTCTATTGTTGGCCTCTAGCACAATGGTAAAATTAAATGAGCTACGACTACCCCCACCCTTCATTTAAATAAGTTGATTTAGACAAAGGCATCTACTTGTTAATATTATTATTATTTGTTATTGTCATTATTTTTTTTGCAGTACTAGAGATTGAACCAGGGCTTTGACCATGCTGAATGAACACTCTACTCTAGAACTATACCCTCAGCACAGAGTTATTTTTTATTTAGTCAAATGCTTTCTAATTTAAAGTACTTAACTATTAACACTAAAAGCCATTTGAAGTTTTTGTCATTTTTTAAAATGTAAGCCACACTGAAAATTACTTGTTTTTTTGTGATGTTCACTCTAATGCTAACAGGACTCTTTTAAATATAGTTAAGAAAAATGGAATTATGGTTGGAGATAAGCTGGAGGCAAAGAATTAATGAAAAAAAATACTGTGAGACCCAGAAAATTATACATAGCAATGTTTAAACTATTTGGAGTTTGTAGGTTGGGATATTTTTATAAGCCTTATTATCTAGCTTAACATTAACTCTGGAAAACAATGTGTAAGAGTAGGGGGGAAATAATCTTTTAATATTAAATTCTGAAAATACCTAGTTAAGTTTTTTTTTTAAGAGAGAGTGAGTGAGAGAGAGAGAGAGAGAGAGAGAGAGAGAGAATTTTCATATTTATTTTTTAGTTATCGGCGGACACAACATCTTTGTTTGTATGTGGTGCTAAGGATCGAACCCGGGCCGCACGCATGCCAGGCAAGTGCGCTACTGCTTGAGCCACATCCCCAGCCCCTAGTTAAGTTTTTTATGTGCATGTGATAGATTGATTTTTAGCTATGGTGATTATTAAAATTGTCATATTAGCCTTTTGAGCAGAAGCAAAGATGATCACTAACCTCAGCTAACACACTAGTGAAAATACATTCAATATTGGGAAGATCCTGAGGAGTTGGATCATTTGTGCTTAACATTATAAACATCCTTCTAAAAGGCAATTTCGGGGGGAAACTACCTATTGGTAAAGGCTTGGGAAAATCTGATATTATAATATACTCAGTATGTTAGTATGTTGGAGTTGACAATAGTCTCATAAGAGGGAGTATAACAGATAACAGTAGTAAAAAAAAAGTGATTCAGAGTTTCATGTATCTGTTTGATTACTTTAACAAGGACATTAAGACAATAAAGTGGTATACATTATTTTTTATTTCTTTCATTCTTTATTTATTGGTGCTAGGGATGAATCCAGGGGCACTTAACTACTGTGCCACATCCTCGGTCCTTTTTATGTTTTTATTTTGAGACAGGGCCTCACTAAGTTGCTAAGGCTAGTTTTGAATTTGCCTCCCAAGTCTCTGGGATTACAGGTGTTTGCCACCATGCCCCGCAGTAGGTATCCATTTATAACTCTTTCCTGAACACATCACGAAATCTCCAATATTATTCTACCTATGCCATCCATTTGTTCCTATTCCAATTTGCAAATGCCTGCTCTTCTGATCTCAAACCCATCTTCTCTGTAGTGTTTGCTTTCCTCCACACTTTAGTGAAACACAATTCACTCTCTAGTCAGTGTTCTGGAATACTTATCTCTAATTGAGTGCTCTGGAACATGTTAGGAGAATTAAATGCAAATTAGAATCTTTCTATTCCTAGCACCTAGCATACTAGCTGGATCACACAGAAAGTAAACATCTATTCAAGTGAAAGGGATTTTGCAATCCCTGTTTTCTTTAATGTCAGTCAAGTTTGGAAGTGTCTCTTTGAGAATCCAAGTTTCTCTGTGGGCTCAAGGATTAAAGTTACTTTTGTATGCTCAATCTCTAACTCATTGTGAACATTTTCTTATTTCCCCTTGAAAAACAAAGTGTGCTCAAGTCTCATTGTCATATTTCTGTTTTGGGTTTTGCAGCATATTCACCTATGTCTACTTATTCCATAACCATCACATTCAATTGTAAATAACAATCACCTTTAATGCATATGAGTGTTTATGCACCTCTTTTGTGCAATGAACAGTGTCAAATAATTTATCTCTCTTCATCTCACTAAAATATAGCAACAACTTTTGTGACAGGGATTATTGTTATTTACAACATAAGGCTAACTTCCCTTAGATATTTTACCAAATTTATAGGCTAGTTGCAAAACCAGAAGGTGATCTCAGTCTCTGACTGAGGCTTGTTCCTTCTTTTTTGCTGTGCAAATCTTCCTCTTATTTTTAGAGTTACAATTTGAAGATCACATGTTAGGGGCAAGATACACAATCATTTCCCATATGCAATCTCCTTTAATCCTTACAACATATTTTCCTTCCACAGCTGAAGTTGCAGAAACATTTCAACTTTGATAATTTGCCTGTGTTTACCCAGCTAATAAGTCTTTACAATCATATATGTCTGACTGCAATATTTAATATTTTCATCTCTTTACCACACAGTAGAAATCTGTTGAAAGGAAAGTAAATGGATATGTGCATGAATATCAGAATGTCTACTTATATGAAAACCTGTTGTCCCCAAAGCACTGTGCTCCTCAGGGGAGAAGGCTGAAGAACATCAGAGGGAGGGTGGCATGAAAAGATGGAATTGTTCTTACAACTAAACCTGACAGAGGGAAAGAAACCCAGGCACAGGCAGACCTCTCCTTCTAGTGTTCTCGGTTCACAAACACATTTTGGAGAGGGTCCCTCCATAAAGGGGAAACGTTATAAACCAGGAGAAGCTTCTCTTCAGGTGAAGTCCCTTGAAAAACTGGGTCAATCTTCTGAATTTTAAGCTGCTGTTTTTTTTTTTCTCTGCAACTCTTTAGCATGAAGAATTTAGAGACGGGAACACAGAAAGAGAATTTTTAATGGAACTTGAGGTTTATTTTTATTTTGTTCAGCCCAGTATCCCCAGTATAATCTTTGTTAGGGCATAAAGTCTGCTTTTGGCTGGAAATTCCTTTTTTTTCCTGAAAATAAAAAGAGCAGAATACAACAGGCTCAGAGTATTTAAATATATCCCATATGGGAAGGTCCAACAGTTATCCACAAATTTAGGCTCAACAAAGTTGAATGCTTTTTTCAGTTATTCCAGAAAATGAAATTATCCTTTTCTTTCTTTTCTATAATCAGAAAATTATAAAATCTGGAAGAGGTACTAAATAAGTATTAGGTAACTATTTGTATATTTTACATTTCCTGATTTTTCCAGTTAGATCCAACATTAAAGAACTTCTGGCAGGTGAACACATTTATGGGGATATAGTACCTGCTGACAGGTCCTTGTCACAATTTGGTGGCTTTCATATGTAAATTGGAACCAAGTTGGAGTCTCATCAATGATTCACGAACTGAAATACATACTTAAAAGAAATTAAAATGTTTTAACAATAAAATATGAGAAAATTAATCTCCAGCTCACTTTGAGGTAACAGAATATAAAATCAGCAGAATTTTCCAAATGGTGCTGTGGCTCCCCCTTTCCCAATAATTGATTTTAATCTCAAATTAAAGATCAACACTTTGTAAGCAAGGACTTGAAGCTGCATATTGCACTTGAGCATGTTTTGAGCTAAGGTGTAAATTTCAGATTGAGTTGAATGGTCATGTTTTCCTGATAGTCATGGACTGCAAGTCAGATGCTTCACTTAGAAAGAGATTTATTTGGACTGTGTAGCAAGTAGACATTGATAAATAAACTTATCTTCTTAAAGGGGAATAATTGCTAGGAACACACGTTTCCACATGCAGCATGCACTCAATTACTCTGTTTATTTATGTAATCAGTCAAGGTTCTTGATGTATTCTAGTTAGAGACAGGAGACGTACACCAGGCTTGTGCTTCACCATCTCTCAGTGGCAGCAGTATGAAGTGAAGCGTTGATGGACACAGTTAACTGTTGGACATTCAAGCTTTCATCCACGACTGTGGATTGTTTTCAGTCTTTCCTGTGTGAGGAAGTGGCATAAAGAGTCAGGGCCCTCGTGTCCTAAACAGAAAGTTGGTCTTACATTATTATTCCACAGCAAACTCTCTCTTCAGAAATTTATGTGTATGTTTAAATGACAGAAGTTTGTTATCCTAAGTCTATCACTTAAAAATGTGTGACTTTGGGTAAATGATTTCTGTAAATCAGAGTTACGATCTAAAAATTGGGTAATAATTGAATGGTCCTTATGAGTTGATTGAGATGATTAAATCTGTTAAACTTTGAAATTACAGTTCCTATTGGTGTGTATTGTTTTCATTCATTAAATTGCATATCTACAGCAGATTTCTGGTGTCTCATTCTCTTTAAAATCAGATTTTAGAATTAAGGTTAAAAGTTCAAAATTTAACTTTTGAGAATAATCCCAAATAATCATGTATGAAATAGGTATTCATTCATTAATCACCTACAAATATGTACTGAGCTTTCAGTCCATAAACAAAGATCTATATTTATAAACTGATCAATAACTGAAAATATCAAAATATTGGAGACTGAAAAATATTCTATTATCAAATTATACTTCATATGAAGGAATTTTATTTGTATATAATTCAAATCAATCTTAATAATGATCAATAAATACAGTAGACTTCAAATGTGTATAGGAAAGCTACAGGATTTGAAAATCAGGAATATCTTAGTATTGAAGGTACACATAGATTTTAATTCAAGCTCTATTTTTAGTTCTGGCTTACATCTGGTTTTTGTGAAGTTATAGGGGTTATTTTAAACATAAAGCTTTCATGAAAGGTTGCAGTGTGACAAAAACTTAGAATTTGCATGAAGGGGCAGGAAACTAACCTTTATTGAACACAACATATATTTCTAAAATTTTGCAAAACTTTTTTATATATCTGTCTCAATTAATTACCACAAAATGTTGTAGTATGGTTTAGATACAAGTTTTCTCGTAAAAGCTCATATGTTGGAAAATGCAAAAAAATGTCAGAGGTAAACTGATAGGGTTATTAGAGATTTACCCTAATCAATGCATTAATCCACTTAGATTAAGTGGGTGATAACTATAGGCAGGTTGGGTGTGGGTCACTGGGGGCATGCCTTTGAGGTACATATTTTGTCTCTGCTGAGCATAGCAGTCTCTCTAATTCCTGGTCATCAAGTTCTGAGCTGCTTTCTTGCTCTATACCTGTCCATCATGCTCTGTCACACTTCAGGTCCACAGCAAAAGAGTGGGCCATCTGCAGACTGAGACCTCTAAAACCATGAGCCCCCAATGAACTTCTCTGCACTGTTCTTGTCAGGTGTTTTGGTCAAAGCCACAAAAAAAAAAAAAAAAAAAAATGACATCTAAACTGTTTACAATTCAGAAAGTGGTAGATTTGAGCTAGGTTCAAATTTCGTTTCAGAATAAATGACTAGAATAAAAATAATGGAATTTATAATGAAATTATAACATAAAAGCAATAAATGTAGCAATCGAAGGAAGCAACGTAGGAAGGAAAAACTTAAATAGAATTAGGTACATATCAGTCTTATTTCTCAGATCACATCATATCCTTCGTTTGCTTAATTTAAAAACATTGAAAGAGATAAAAGATGAAGTAAGATTACAGAAGAAAAATAAAAGGGCCCATCAGAAAGAGTTAAAAAAAGAACCTAGAAGAGTAGATGAAGCTGTAGTTTTAAAATAAAAAATTGGCATTGAGGAAAACCAAATCAGAGAGAGAGATTAAGCAAGAAACTTAGACTATAAAAAAGAAAGGAATGATAACTGTCAGAGTAAGTGATGCCTAGCAACAACCAATCAAAAGCCAAATTCATTAACGCTATTCCTGAGGAAGATGCTAGAACAAATAGACTAACCCACAGTTAGTTATAAAGGAAGAAAACTGTTATGACTTATGAAATGATAAAATCACATATAAAAAGGTTCATAGTAAACATAAAAGAGATAAACAATTGTCAATGTTACAATAAAATGTAGTAATATATTTTAATTGAAAAAATAAATTAGAATTTTTTCAAATACCTAAAAAAATTAGGATAATTAGTAAAAGAAAAAAAGAAGTAAGAAAACTTTATATTTAGCAAAAAATAATAAATCAATGCTTATGGAATTTAAGTACAACAAAGATCACAATCTCTAAATATTTTACTTATGAGAACCACTTACTCACACGTGACTTCCAGATATAGAAATGATTTCAACTATGTGATTAAAGATATACTCTACTCAAAGAAAAAATGAATTCAAATAAAAAAGAAATAAAAGATATATAAAAGGTATACAGTTATGAAAGACAGAAGAAAATTGAAGTAATATAGAGATGCTTACAAAATATTAAAAATATAAACAATGATTTTTGGAAATGAAGGTGTAAATAATAATTTAGCAAAGAATGAAAGGATAAAATATAATCTATATCAATAAAACCCATAAGATTGGATTTAAAAAGTAAGTAAATTTTTTTTTAAATTTCCTGACTTTAAGTGAAGAAAAGTTGAAACAGAATTTCTTATCATTTTTATTTAATGATAATAAAAAAGTTTTAGTATGACGATTTTTTTTAAACTACCAGTCTTTGCTACTAGAATTTAAAGCAGGATTCATGCCTTCCAAATGACTAGCTTGAGGACAAAAAGAAACCAGAATTTTGTAGCAAATATAGAAAACATGGGAAGAAATGAAGCCAACAAATGTAAAAATATGAGCTTAGATAACCAGTAAAATGGATGATAAAAATAAAACGAAGTGTATCCTTTGCGACAATACAAAAATGAATTTTGCTCTTTTACCAAATGACTATGAATATCTAATTAGGTCATGAGTAAAATACAACTCTACTAATTACAGGCAATTTACTTATAATAAAATAATTAAGAAATACAAAAGAAAAATATGAATAAAAATATAAGGCAAAGGGAGGCAGGACTGGCAATTTTAATACCAGAGAGGTTTCAAAACAAAAGCCTTGCAGTGAGGAGTAAATATTTAACACACAGTACTCAAAGGCACAGAAATTTTTGTACCTTGAAAGTGTTCATATATTTTGAAGGAACAATTTTACCTTTAGAAATCTATTATAAGGAATATTAAGAGATGAACAGATATGTATTCATCACCCTTTATAATAGTGAAAATGTGTTATTATCATATATATCTAATAATACAAATTGTAGAACATCCAGATCTTGAACTGCTCTGTTGTTAATTGAAATCTGCAAATGACTAATATTTAATGATACTTTAAAATACTGAAAAATTATTTCTATTTAAAACACTAAGCCCTCTCACTCTCTGTGTATATATATGTATATGTGTATATATATATATATATATTTTTTTTTTTTTGATAAATATACTTAGGTGCATTGAAAACTAGACTCATAGTACATGGTCTAAGATGCTAATAGTGGTTATTTTTTGGTAGTAAAATAAGGGGTGCAATCGTTAAAATTTTGTGTGAAAGCACTAAACTTATTCAGAAATAATATTTAGTTGGCCTATGTAACTAAAATGTCTAGAGATAAGTCTGCTTTCTAGCAAAGGTTGAACCCGGGAAGGACTACATTTCACTGCATTATTCATCTTTGTTTTGCTGTGATGTTGTTTTCTCTCTCTCTCTCTCTCTCTCTTTCTTTAATTTACATTACATATGATAGCTTCTGGTTGTTCCAAGTTTCTGTCTTCTTATGATTAAATGCAGGGATAAAGAAAAATAGAAATATCTTTTTCTGGTAGTTTCTGCATAAGTTCCAGGGATCACTTCACTTGAAATACTAGTTGCTATCCCTGGACAAATAAGAATGTGTTAGGGACCATGTGTCTTATCTGATTGGTCAGATTTACATGACATGTTCTGTCCCTGTAATTGAGAGTTGAAACATGTGCATTAAATGTTGGAAAAATTACCCCATTCGCATTCCAACTTAGGTAGAGATAAAAGTAGAAAACAATGCTAGACAGTCAAAACACCAGGATATACTAGGATGACTAATTTTTTCTTTCTCAATGTTTTTCAATGTTTTCCAAATGTTTGGCTTTCACATGTGTTACTTTTTAAATGAAAAAAAAATAATTATTTTAAATGTTTATATATACTAAGTATTATTATCTCATGTTTATTCTGAGAAATATATCATAAGGAGAAAATTTAAAAGTAAGAAAAATCTTATATTCCAGTTAATATTCATTTAAAAATATCATTATTACAAAACAATATATTTAAATGTAAAAAACAAATGATAAAATCAATTTTAACATGATATTAAATCATATATTGTACAGTTAATAAATTAATTATTGTAAAAAGTAGCAACTGCAAAATATATTTGCAATATGGTAAATATAAATAAATGAAGATGTGAGCTAACTACCACTCTGAGGCTGTAAATGCATTGGGACAACTGTTATAAATGCATATTTAAAGGAAAGAATGATTATTATGCTTAGGGATTGATTTTGTCTTTTAAAATGATTTTAAAATTATAAAATTTAAGCATTAAAAATAAAAAAATAATTAAAATATTCTTTCAGAATTTGAAAATTATAGACTTCAAAAGCAACCAAGCTTTGTACATATAGGTTTGGAATTTCAATGTAAAAAGCACTATAACATCAAATAGGGAGGCTAGTCACACTGAAAGATAATCACAGTCATTTTTCTTTTCCATTGGTCAAGATGTCTGTCTTGTTATTTAAAATTATACCTTCCTTAAAGAAATAAGGATATCCAACTTTAGATTTTACAAATGTAGAACCATATTTTGTATGAAGTCTTTAATATTAAAATTATTGTTGAAAGACTTTAAGTGGATATTTTTCATTTTTCTTTATTAATATTTGTTGGTCCACTGGAAATTGTCTACACTTTATGTTAGCCAGCATGTGGTTCAAATTGCTTCCACTAGTTACTGTTGATAATGACCTTTGAAAAGTTACAAAATTTCTCAGCACCTCAGGTTCATCAGCTAAAGCACAGGCGTTTCCCCCACCTCACTGTGAAGTTCATAGATTAAATAAGAACTTTATACAAATGTGGCGGGTACACTACAGGATCCACGGTAGCTCCCTTGAAATATTAACTGCTTTAGAGACCAAGCAGAAGCAAATGCTACAAACAGTTATCCCTCTCTGCCACTTTTTACTCTTTCCATTAAACCGTGTGGGGATGAATTGAATCCTTGCCCTTTGGACAATATAGAAATGGCTGAGGAAGGAGATCATTTCTGGGAATAGACATATTTCCCAACTGGGATGAACTGACAAGGAGGATAAAAGTGCATTCTAGAAAAACAATTCAAATGAGTCCTTACTACCTAAGATGTCCCAAAAGATTATATAGGAAATGAAAGTAAAAGTGACAGAAAGAGCAATGGTGTTAATATGCTTCCGAAGTTAAAGGCATATGCATTTCCTAATGTGTGCAAAATGGATACTTGTGAAATGTCTTACCCTCTGGTGGCATTCAATAAGTGCTTATTAATGGCAAGGATAATGTGATTATTTCCCCCCATGCCTTTTCAGGAGTTCTCTGAAGTGACGGCAGTCCATAATCTCTTAATACCTCCAGATGACGAGGTTAAATACTACTACCTGAATGAAGGAAGGACTGGTGGCAACATCAAGTTCAAGAGTGGTTACCATTTGTGTTTAAGCATTTTGTCCCATAATTCTGAATTCAGTGAGACCTCCTGTCACACAATCACCTAGAGAGCAAGGCACTGGAGAAATAGCTGTAAGCAATTACAGTCCTGTTTGCTGCCCTAGGCTTGTTTTGAGTTCATTGTTCAGCAGATGAGCTAGTTCAGATTTAACTTTCAGCAGTTCATTCGATGGAACTTGGGACCAATAACAGTGAGAGGCCAGATAAAGGAGTAGGAAATGCTATGCCTTGAGAATATAACTAAAACTGGGATCAATAGGCAATAACCCACAAAATGACAGCTATAAGATTGCTTTATTTTTATAATTTTAGACCAAGGAAAGGAGGTAATTTACAACATTTGTCTCTCTTCATTACTGGGCTATTCAATGAATAAGTTCTCAGAATATTGTGATACAAATAAGCAGCACTGGCTCTTCCTGCTCTCTTCAGGCAGGGTCTTGATAAATTATCCATACATGAATATTCTAACAACTTTTTATGTTCAATCTGGTACCCAAGAAACATGGTGAGCTCCTAATTTTCATATGTGCTCTTTACTGAAAAATATAAATAAATCACTCCTATTTGAGAAAGTGATAGTGGAGGAAGTGCATCATTTCATACCCCAAATAATTTAGGATCATTCAGAAGACATGCATCACGTTAAATTTTGGTGAGAAAGGCTATATAAGAGAAATATATACAAAAGAGAAGACTTTAGTATTTCTGATCTCATATTATTAGTGAGTTTCTTACAACAGATACTCCCACTAGATAAGTATTTTAGTCTCATTCCTGACTTAGTTTCTTATGATAATTTCTACTTCAATAGGACATGTGACTTTATTTTAGAGCAAAGAATAGCAGTAATAACCAGCTTCTGGGATAGCTCCAGTGATACTCTACATGCTGTTATCCACAGCTTGGTATATTCCTTTCCCACAATTAATACTGCTGGTAAGGATACTAAAATAGATAGATAGATAGGTAAACAGATAGATTGATTGATTGATAACTGTGTGACATCGGTTAGGTAATAAAACATCGAGGCTCCTGCTTTGCTATCTCTTGGATTACTATTCATGCTGGGGAAATTTGGCTGTCATGTTGTGAGGATGATCAAGCAACCCCCAAAAGATGTTCATGTGGCAAGAGATGTGGGCATCCTGATAAGAAGTTATCCAGTGAAAATTTGGATGTGTATCCTCCAGTCCCAGTCAAGTCTTCAGATAATCGTAGCACCAGGCAACATCCTGACTGTAATCTGTTGCAAGACCTTGAGATAAAAATCACCCAACTAAGCCTCTCTGAAATTCTTGTTGTAAATGTGAAATAATAAATACTGTTTTAAGTCACAGATTTCTGGATTACATAGCAATAGATTACAGATACAATTGCCTAAGGGAATTAACCATTTTTTTTTTTTTGCTGAGAATGATTGTAGTCACAGTTACTTTGAAAATACTTTCACATTGTCAAGACTCCTAGCCTTATTGTTAATATGCTCTGTATTTTTTTTTGCAATATTCTTTTTCATGCTGTTCCTTTTTTTCTATCAATGCTATTGCATGTTTTACACCTGTCAAAATTTTACCTATCTTTCTTAGCTTGCTAAAATTCCAGATTCTTTCTACATGACACCATCTGCTCCAGTCAGAGGCAAGCTCATTCTTCAGAGCTTTTATAATACTTTGTGTTTTTCTTTCATTTTTTATAATATATCATGTATCGTGGTGTTATTTCTTCTTGTCTTAACAATAGCCAGATTTGACATTCTTGAGAGGCTGGGTCTTCATTGCATTGGTTTTCTATACAACATTATTCCTAGAACCTGAATTGTTATAATGTAAAAAATAGACTTGGGATGAGAACCAACCAACTGGAACAGAATTCAAGTTCCTACTTTCCACCTAAAATGTAAGATACCTCATCTATGAAATGAGTATCAGAGCAACTAACTCAAATACTTACATATTCATGGTAAGTATCATATCATAGGTGCTCAAAATTAATTATAGTTTGACACCATTTTTCTTCTCCATTCATGTAGTACACAATAATATCCAGTATATGCTAAGCTGTGTTTTAAACTCTTCATATCATCTTACTTAAATCTTTTCAAAAGCTCTATGCAGCATCACTGTTCAAAAAAAGAAAGGGAGGTAGGAAAATATGGCTGGAGTTGTGAAGTTGCTAAGTAGCTTTCAGGATTAGCGATAGATATTCTTCACCCAGGACCAAGAACCTAACCAATGTAACATATTGCCCAATCCATAAATATGAGTTGAATACGTGAGAATATTGGACAGAACCAAGAAGTGTGATTTACATGAATATGTTTGTTTTTGTGAATCACTTACATTTCTTATTTACTCCCATTACTTAGGAAGCAAAATTTAAATATAAAGATGATGGTACAAACTTCCTTCATATATTTCTCCAGCCCATACATTTGCAAATTTAGAGCACTTAGATAAAGAATCATGAGGAATAACACCAATCCTTGCTTATACAACAATTGTGTATTATAAGTATGGAATTCTAGCATCTGCCCCATTGATGGAACTCATCAGAATGAAGTTGAAGAGGGTGTCACACAGCAAGTGATGAGTAGCAAGTGTGACATGGTTGCTTTGGCAATCCATATGGAAAATAGGAATAATACCAATTCTGTATGGATTATTACAAAGAGTGAGTAATGTTTTAAAAACCTCATATACACCTTGGGACTGACTCAATAAACATTAATTCTCCTATTTCCATGCTGGTGACAGGCATAGTCAGGATAGGGCTGATTATTCTACAGTACCAAGAAACTTCAAAAATCTCAATTGCTTGAAAACAGCAAACACTTATGTCTGCCTCACATGAAATCCTCTATAAGTCTGGGTGAGGTCTGAGTCAGCTGTTGTCAATGTGATTATTTAGCACTGCCCTTCTATGTTAGTATATGCTTTCAAGATTGCTAAAGCAGAGGAGGACAAGGAAGTCCAGCACCAGCAACTAAATGTTTCTGCCTAGAAGCAACACTTGTCACTTTCACTTATGTTCCAATAGCCAAAGGAAGACATATGGCCATGCTTAACCCTGTAAGGATCAGGAAGTATAAAACTTTCCAGTCCATGAAGGCATAGATCCAAAAATAATTGCAAGCAAGCTAATCACTATCATATCATTACTGTTTTATTTGTAGACTTAGCCACAAGATGAATAGCTCTATAATTTCCTAATTTCCTCAAGGTCACTATGGTTATGATCTAGCTAATGTTGATTTTAACATTTTTTTAATATTCAGAGGAAAAGTGGTTGCTAAATGTGAGTTTAGTTAATTCAAATTAATCATTTTCTATAATTATTATTGCTTCATGAATAAAACCCATGGTGTCTGTGTAAATGCGTGTGCGTGAGTGCACACAGTCCTCTCTCATTCTGTAAGGAAAGATGTCAAGGAGATGGATGATTTCTAGAGTATCTGTTTACCCCATAGTATTAATATCTGTCCTTTTAGAGAGGGAGAAAACTTTTCAAAGTCATGTACAGAAATTTTCTTACCAAGTATTCATTGAGTTGTGGATAAATTACTTGCACATTGGACTAAATCTTCCCACCTCTGCTGTGCTATGGAATAGAATTACATGGAGAAGAAACATGGCATAGTATATGATTCTCACCAAATAAAAATAAAAACATGATCTTACATACAGTACATTGTATCAAATGCAAGTCGCCTTTATTATAGCTCCAAAGAAGAAAGAAGAAAAATAAACAAACTATTGATTTCATTACAGGACAAATCTCATGCATATCACCTAAAAGTGTATTAGTTAATTGACATCTTGCTGGGTGGGGTGGCACATGCCTATAATCCCAATGACCCAGGAGGTTAAACAGGGAATGGCAAGTTTGATGCTAGCCTCAGCAATTTAGTGAGAGCCTCAGAACTTAGTGAAACCCTGTCTCAGTAAAGAATAACAAGCACTTGGAATGTAGCTTAGTGAAGAGTGTGCCTGAATTCAATCCCCAGTACTAAAAAAACTAAATGGACTGATTTAGAATAGGATTTCATGGCTTCTCTAATATATTCATTTATCCCTATAAGCCATAATATTATATTAGAATAAGTGCCAGGAAAAAATACTATATAAGCAACTGTGTATCCTCAACCAAAGCTATTGTCAGTTGTCCCCAAAGAAATATGTCCTACTCAACTCTTAGAAAGCCAAATCATCCTGCATCCTTCAGGTTGCTTTAACACTTGAATGATAATGTATAACAAAAGTATACACTGCAGATGTATAAGGTGATTTCAATTTATTTGTATTTATTTAGAGAATACATTGAATTTTATTGAGATAGATTTCTTCTCTAAATAATATAAATGCCTTTATAAGCCTTAAATATTCTTTCATATATCAATTAGTAAACATAATACATATCCATATTTTTGTATTATATATATGTTAGTAATTATGTCAAGTAATTACTTTATTACAAAAACATCATGGTAAATTACAGTTATAAAAAACCATTGTAATGTACCTCCATTATGCATACATTACTGGCTTCTAAATAACATATAGTCATTAGGAGCCAATGTGAAGATGACAAATTAAACTCCACCAATAGATATTAATGGCAATGCATGGTGAGTTAGTGATGCTAATTTTAAAATGTTGTAGCTTTGGAACAGATTTTTTAAAAAGAATATTTTCAACACCCTAGTGTAAAGCTTCTGTGGGGTTATTTGACAGATGTCCTGTGAGTTCCTTCAAAGCAGGGGATAAAAGTATAGTGCTCCAAACAAGAAAGTGTGAGCAGAATGGCTTTTGGGCATGTGGGTGGGGAGGCTGGCACATTCTCAGTTCAATTAAATGCAACTTTAAATTGTGAATTTGCACAGAGCTGAAAAAAGACAGCCATGTGGAAGTTTGTTTTCATTCTTAAAGTGAATTCTATTCTGCCCTTGATACACTCACATAGTGCTCAGTGCTGCTAATGTAGAATCTTCCTGTAATGTGAGAGGTTGGGACACATATGTTGCTAGAAACATGTTTCCTTCTCAGAAACTGAGGTATAGAGCAGCTACCACCAATTTACTTTCAACATGATTGGATTGACTTTTTAGAATCCAAAAGAGTTTTCTCAAGATGCATGGAAATTAAACATAAATGGTCTTGGCTGAGAATTTTGCGTCCATTTGATATGGCATAAGCACAGTGCACCAGATCTCTCCCACTAATCACAGCTAAAACTTTGAATACAACACATATGACAACAATCTGAACACTCTAAATGGTAGAGAGAAGAAGGTACCCTGGCTGAGGACAACTCCGTGGGAAGCACACTGGAGAATATTTAATATATATCCTGTGATTTACCTTCCCATTTCTGGAGATTTATTCTAGAGCAATGAACACTTATGTTCACAAACACAGAATGACTGAACAGTGTGACTAATTGTAATAACTATATTTTTAATTAGTAAAAACTGCTAACAGCCTACAGTTAAAATGTAAATAGTTATGTTATTTTTATATGATGCTATATTTGGCTTTTAATTTTTCACATGTCATTGGTTACAACCATTAAAATACATGAAATCTCCTAGGACATAATTATTTAAAAAATAGTACATTAATATTATGGGAAAATCAGGTTCAAGCCCACCTAATAAAGTTGAAGAAAAGAAAAATTTGAAAATGAGGTATTAGAATTTAATTAAAGATATAATCTAACTTTTTGGCCATCAATATCACTATCTTCAATACTATCCTTTGAGAATATAATATAAAATAAACAGTACTATAAAGACATTTTTCCATATTCCTTTTTATTAGAGTTCAAGAAACACAATGACTTAAAAAATGTGTTGGCAACAGTAGGTTGTTTATTCAAGCTCTGATACCATAAATCTATTAAAGACCTGGCAAAAGCATGGCTAAAGACTGTCACAAAGAACTCTCATTGTCACAAGGAATTCTCTTCTTATAAAATAGTATTTATGAACTCAGTTAAAGAATCTGCTTACTATTTATTAAGGAATCTCACCTCATCTGTTAAGGTTATAGTGCTAATTTTGAACTGTTAAGATTATGTAATCACACATAGTCAGGTACCACATAACAACATTTCAGTTGGCAATGGCTTGCATATACAATGATGATAGTGGTCCCACAGGATTATATTATCTGGTGACATCATAGCTGCATTAGCTTGTGTAAATACACTGATGCTTTCATCATGCTGAAATCACCTAACAATGCTTTTCTTAGAATGTGTCCCTATCATTAAGTAATACATAAGTGTACTAAGAAATAATAGTTACTATTGGGTTCCTCAAGAATTTTGTATTGTGGATGGATCAACTTGCTAGTTGATCCTAGGGAAGTTACTAGTCCTAAGTAAATGCTTATATATAGGTTATTTGGTTTATATTAGTGTTTAGGAATAGGCTTGGTACAATGTAACTAAGCTTTAATAGTACTGAAAAAAAGTGAGGTCTTAAAATCGTAAGGATTATATCACTGAAGAATACAATGATTTTAATATTTTGAGTAATGTCAATAACACTGTAATCAAAATGTCATCTGAAGGACAAAGATTTGAAAGAGTAATCACTCCATTAATGTCTTCTCTCTGATGAGTTTCTGGAAGTAGCAGCCTTATGGCATTTTGCTTCTGCTTTACTTTATGGGATGGTTCACTTTTTCAACTTTAAAATATAGATCTATTATGATCTAAGCTTGAAAGAGCCATTAACTTTTTTTTTGGTACTAGGGATCAAACCCAGGGGTGCTTAACCACTGAGCCACATCCCCAACCATTTTTAAAATTTTATTTAAATACAGGTTCTTACTGCATTGCTTAGGGCCTTCCTAAATTGCTGAGGCTGGCTTTGAACTTGTGATCCTCCTGCCTCAGCATCCTGAGCCTCTAGGATTACAAACATGGGCCATTGCACCTGGCTCAGCTTTTCAAAGTTAAATAAATAACAGCTATGGATGAAATACCAGAGGTTTAAAAAATAAAGACAGATTTTTAAAAATTTCTTTGAATCTCATTTTGGAACTAAAAAATAAATATACTTTTGGTACTGTCTTTTGAAATGTATTTTCTATGCACAAAAAATTACCAGGTTTAAACAGGCTCAGAATTCTGGGCTTTCCTTTCACTGGAGATTTGTGAAAATAATTAGTTCAATAGGAAGGTAAGTTTAGTCAAGGGAATAGAGACAGGGCTGTAGAATCCATTTTGCTCATCTGGGAATAATATTACCCACAGCCTCTCATGCAGGACTATTGGAAAAGAATTACTGAATTGCTACTATAGGTATATTTGAATTAGTTTTGAAATAAGTGAGGAAGGGTAAAAAGATATGTCAGAGGCCCCCACCCACACCCTGGGTGAAGTACAAACAGATTTCCCTTAATAATGACTTTGATAAAATCTTATTTTTCATTCCAGGCATGTACTTGTAATTGTATATATTAATTCCAGTGTCATACACAGAAATAGTTGAAAATTTCAGATAAGGGATCTAATTTCCTGATGTGTAATACTTGGTTATTTACACACAAATACAACACATTTGGATTGCTTCTCAGACACCCATATTTTATACTGTATATTTATAAATGGTTCTTATGTTTTTTTAATAAGAATATGATCTTTCATTCTGTCCTTCCTATATCAGAATCACTCTGATGCCTCACCACTCAATGTCACTCAAAATAAATGCTACGTGATACAGTTCTTGGTTTCTCTGCCATGGCTCCATTTCCCATATCTACATCTGACTCATTTCATGCTGTTCTCTTCAGTGTTCCCTGTGCTCTAGCTACACACTCCATTGTTCCTCAGACCTAATAAACATGCTCTTGTTTGATGGTATTGACACTTGTTTTTTCCTATTTCTTAAATGCTTCAACTATTTGATTTCCTTTGAGTATATTTGCGGATGCCACCATATTAGAAATTACCCTCGAGAACCCCCAGAAAGGAATGCAATGCAGCTTGATAATACATTGATTTTAATCTGGTGAGAACCATAAGAGATTTCTGACTTGAAGCATTGCAAAATAATTGCCTTGTGTGGCTTTGTTTTATTTTTTCCCCCTGCAGTCCACTAACTCTGAGGTAATTTAGATGATGGCAATGGAAAAATAATATATTGACCCATACCAATAGGTCCATAGAGGTGTCAGTAAGGTAATGAGCCCTATAAGTTTTGTAGAATTCATTTTCTACCCTCTGGCATTTGTTTGTCTTACCAAGGTTTACTTCCTTTTCATCAAGTCTATTACAATAGGATATCATCAATGTGGTGGACCAGTGTGACAAGCTATGGACTGGAGAAGCCATTGATAACCCTGCAGATGAGAGCATGACAGGGCTGTAGGTTGAAATAGCTCTGAGGTAGGATTTTGAAGGCATATGGCTTATCTCTTTTTTTTTATTGGTTGTTCAAAATATTACAAAGCTCTTGACATATCTTATTTCATACATTTGATTCAAGTGGGCTATGAACTCCCATTTTTACCCCGTGTACAGATTGCAGAATCACATCGGTTACACATCCACGTTTATACATACTGTCATACTAGTGTCTGTTGTATTCTTCTGCCTTTCCTATCCTCTACTATCCACCCTCCACTCCCCTCCTATCTTCTCTCTATACCCCATTTACTGTAATTCATTTCTCTCCCTTGTTTTTTTTCCCCCTTTTCCCTCACTTCCTCTTATATGTAATTTTGTATAACAGTGAGGGTCTCCTTCCATTTCCATGCAATTCCCCTTCTCTCTCCCTTTCCCTCCCACCTCTCGTTCCTGTTTAATGGTAATCTTCTTCTCATGCTCTTCTTCCCTGCTCTGTTTTGAGTTGCCCTCCTTGTATCAAAGAAGATATTCGGCATTTATTTTTTAGGGATTGGCTAGCTTCTCGGACTATTCCCCAAAGACCTAAAAAGAGCGTACTATAGGGATAAACCTACATCGATGTTCATAGCAGCACAATTTACAATAGCTAGACTGTGGAACCAACCTAGATGTCCTTCAATAGATGAAAGGATAAAAAAAATGTGGCATTTATATACAATGGAATATTACTCAGCACTAAAAAATAACAAAATCATGGCATTTGCAGGGAAATGGATGGCATTAGAGCAGATTATGCTAAGTGAAGCTAGCCATATGGCTTATCTTATCAGGCAAAATCAAACTACTTCTGATTTTCTGTTATAGTAAGTATAGGAAAAATAAGCAAACATCAAATGTCCACCAATTCAGTGACTATATGAAAGGTGTCAGAGTAGTGGAAATTGGATTCCCCAACTAATTAAGTCTTGGGGTTTTTAGTACCCCCCCCTTCCCTCCTGACCTGCGGGAGAGATGGGGAAAGCACGCCCAACCAGGACTAGCCGAGAAAGGCAAAGGTCAACTGGTCGCCAGCCAGCACCCAGCCCTCCCATACCCAGCCCTCCCTTGCAGGAGGACAATCAGACACACCAGGGAGAACAGTCAAAGCAGGATCTCCTTTAATGAGAAAACACACACAGCTAATATAATGTACAGGAGCCAATCAGGGTAAAGGTCAGCAGGGTGGGGAGAATTTACATCTACACCCATCCTACAGTCAGTAATAGGAGACAGGAGCTGTCCATGAGGGCAGAAGGGTTCTGAGCCTATCCTAGAGGTGGTCCGATTCTTCATCACAACCAACGACGGCAATGCCTTCTGGCTAATCGCTAGGTGCTCTCTTAGCCACATGTGGCCCCAGGACTGCGAAGCGGGTAGCAGCCAGCAAGTTAAGTTTCCTCTTTTCTGATGCAACATGCCCCACATTACATCATGCCCTACAATCAAGTTCACACATCTATCAAAATACACAATAAATGCTCAAAATGGGCATAGAGCACAAGAAAAGTGTTGCATGTGAACTCTCAACCAAGGGCTACCTGGTTGGAAAAGGTTCTTAGCAATCAGGAGGATGATTTTTTTTCCTACAACTAGTCAATTGGTCACAGCTATTGTGATTATTTTATCCAACTACCATATTCCTTTTGTACTCAGCAAATACCCTAGGGCTATATAGTTTTTTTTGTCTACTGAGATGATCTAATCGAATAAATATAATTTCCTGGGGCTGGGGATGTGGCTCAAGCAGTACCGCACTCGCCTGGCATGCATGAGGCCCGGGTTCGATCCTCAGCACCACATACAAACAAAGATGTTGTGTCCGCCAAAAACTAAAATAAAATAAATATTTAAAAAAATT
>NW_025999998.1:15711065-15712929 GCF_001458135.2 Marmota marmota marmota | reverse complement strand
CCTCCCTCTCTCTCTCTCTCTCTCTCTCTCTATATATATATATATATATATATATATATATATTATATTATAAATTATATATATATATATAATTTCCTGAAGACACTACCCAAGATTTGCAAGTTATTGCTTTACAGGTTGGACTGAAATTTAGTCCTCAAAGGCCCCATCCAGTATTCTTAGTGTCAAACATGGAAATATCAGTTACTGCTGGAATATGTGCTCATTTACACATTTCATTTTTTTATGCAGCATTCTTTGTTCTCTCTCTCTCTCTCTCTCTCTCTCTCTCTCTGTCTTTCTCCATATATAAATATTTGTTCAGAAGCAATCCCTCATGGAATAAGTTTAATGTGATTGAGGCATTTTATAAATTCAAGAATGGTGATGATTATAAAAGAAAAAATGTGGCCAAGAAAGAAAAATCTTTATACAAGGTACTGTTTCTTCCAATGAGAATAAAATGGAAGTGGTCCAATGTAATCAACTTGCTATCAGGTTTCTGGCTGACCCTTGGGTGATGGTGCCCTATTGGACACTCAGTGTTGTTCTCTCCTATTGGAAATTTGGTGTTTCACTGTGACTATGGCTAAAGTGGCCTTTGGAAGTGGAATTTTATGTTATGTGAGTGATTCTCAGGAGAAACTATTGTATTCAGAAATGGAGACTCTTAATTTGAGACTTGGGGAAAAGAGAGGAAGAGATCAAATAAGAGGGTAAGAAATTATACTTCTGGATGCTGCCACACACCAAACAGGGAAAATAACAGATCTGAAGCAACATGAATGAGCTACCTAGGTATTTGGCACCTCTTACAACCTCCAAAGCTTAAAAATTGGCTTCTGCTTTACTTCTATGCTTCCAAACACCATGGCACATGTCTTTTGGAGCCAGTGGTAACCTGGAAAAAGGCATTTTAGAAATAAATTTCTGTGTTGACAAAGAAGAATATTTTACTACAGATTTTTATGCTTCAATAATGTTTTTCATCATTTTATAAAAAATAGTGTTTTCTAGACAGAGAGATGATGGATTAAGTCTCCATAAAGTGTATGACAGATATCCTGATCTACAGAAGAAATAAGGTATTACTTTATGAATATTTTCCTATTCACAAAAATGGAAAAGAGGGTTACTACTGAAGTGGTACAGTAGAGTAATACTGTATTACACTCTGTGTAAATACTGTTGCCTTAAAGCAAATATTAGCAAAGTTTAACTTTTAGAAAAAGACTACAAGTCTGATATCCCTTGAAAGTTCTTAAATTTTATTATTTGACTTTACAGGAGTTTTCTCATGAATATATTGGATGACATCACTCAGAATCTGATAAGGGAATTCTTGTGCAAGGATTTATTTAAGGAGTGTTCTCATAATCAAGTATGTAATCTCCTCTGAAGTCTGTGTGTGGCCCAATCCCACAAAAAGCTCTAGAACCCAAATTGAACCACAGAGTTGATCACAGTTTGAGGATAAAAGGCTAGATTTTTATATTCCAGTCGATCATTAGTCATAGTGTATCCCAGAAGTTAGACTAGCTGGCAGGGGAAGGTAACTCTCCTTTGGCTAAGGATAATTATCTGAAGAAGGAGACAACAGTAATTTTTTTTTTTTTTTAATTTTTTTTTTATTGGTTGTTCAAAACATTATAAAGCTCTTGACATATCATATTTCATACATTAGATTCAAGTTGGTTATGAACTCCCAATTTTACCCCAAATACAGATTGCAGAATCACATCAGTTACACATCCACATTTTTACATAATGCCCTATTAGTAACTGTTGTATTCTGCTACCTTTCCTATCCTCCACCCTCCCCCCCTCCCCTCCTCTTCTCTCTCTCCCTCTCACTGTATCATCT
>NW_025999998.1:15570856-15706660 GCF_001458135.2 Marmota marmota marmota | reverse complement strand
AAAAAAAAAAAAAAAAAAAGGCGGGGCGCACTGAGCTTTCTTTGCCTCGGGTACTTACAATCCACTGCTGATTACACATTCATCTTCTCCGCCCGGAGCGAAGCGAAAGAGGAAGCAGATGGGAGCAAAGCGCCCGCGGCTCTGAGCATCCAAGCGTCTCTTTTTTGATTTCTTTGTTCTTCCTACTCCTTGGCAAAGTGGTCCGCTACAGATTAACGGTGAAAGCTCTAAGAGACTGTGGGAAATCTCTATTATAGCCGCTGCTTTGAGCACCACGCTCAGCACTTCAGCAACCCCCGTACGCAGCGGCCATCTTCTCCTCCACAACAGTAATTTTGTTGCAATCAGAAATCACAGTATTTAGGGTTAGGATTAGGGTTAAGAAAAAGAAACTAGGTAGAGCATCAGTAGGGCATTTGTGTTTTATGTGGTTCATACTATGTTAAAAACATACCTCTTAGACAAGTTCTTACATTATCTGCTGTAATTCCTTCCCCTAACACGCACACACATACACACACATACACACACACATACACACACACACACACCTTCCTGTGCCATGATAGTGCTTAGTTTATTATCACTACAACTCCTATATTTCTTGCCTTGGCCTACTTCCTATTTCTATCTATCACTTAAATTCTACTCAACCATTTCCAAGACCTCAGCTCCTGACATAAGACTCTGCCCATTACACAGTACCTTGGGAAACATAGTCCATTCCCTATTCTGACTGCATCATCCTATGAGGAGAAGTCACTGGGACACTGGTGAATTTTTTTTCCATCCGTCATATTCAGTTCTCACTGAAGTTTACATGGATGTAAAGTGTGTTGAGAAGGATCTGGAAATTCTCACTGGAAATAAGATAGTGGTATTAGTCCATGCTTAACCTTTTCAAACTCATCATCCTTCAAGATTTTGTCTACATTATCATCACATCCTTCAACTTAGATTAGACTTTGCCAAAAGTGACCAATCAATGTTTATTAAATGTACGTGAACCCTCAGATACCTAAGTCCTCAGATAACCCTACAGTCATGCAAACTCTAACTAAGCCCAGATCTCAAAAACTGAACAGTCTGTTCACTTACTCAGATCTGGAGTGCTAGGACACTGGTTGCTGCTCTGCTCTTGCAGAGTAATTGTTGACCACTGTAAACCAGGAAATTGTCATGCATTTGTGTCTAGGCATTTTGCATTTGGTTTCTTCTTCAGAATAATGAGATCCTTAGGGTAACTTGACTCTGTCACTGTCTCCATTTGGAAAGGCAGGTTTTTGTTTGTCCATTTTGTTTTGATTTTATTTAAAGTTAAAAAATATGGCATTTGCAGGTAAATGGATGGAGTTGGAAAATATTATGCTAAGCAAAGTAAGCCAATCCCAAAAAACCAAAGGCTGAATGTTCTCTCTGATGGATGGATGCTGATCCATAATGGTAGGGGGTGGGGCATGGAAAAATGGAGGAACTTTGATGAGGCAAAGGGAAGGGAAGGCAGAGGAGGGGGCATGGGGGCAGGAAAGATGGTGGAATGAGATGAACATCATTACCCTCGGTACGTACATATGACTGCACATATGGTGTGACGCCACATTGTATACAACCAGAGAAATGAAAAGTTGTGCTGCAATTGTGTACAATGAATCAAAATGCAATCTGCTGTCACATATAATTAATTAAAATTAACTAATTAATTTTAAAAAAGTTAAAAATATATTCCTGAACACATACCCTCCCCCACATCCAATGTGAGCTGAGCTTCTGAGCTTCAAAGGTTTTCTCTTGACATTTGCAAAGTAATCCTGAAAAAGTCATGTTTTCTTGCTATGAACACACTTGCTAGTTATGATGGGTTACTGTGGAGGCATAAGAGAGAAAAGACAATAAATTTTTAAAAAAGAAGTGGTATTCCAATATATTTTCATTAACTAGTTCTTGTACTAATTTCTTTGACTAGTTTAAAATATGATTAAAGTCATAGGTTGCAAATAGGTGCATATTAAAACCCCACCATATTTTAAAACAAGGAAAGATGATGCTCTTTGGTGGTAGATCTTTAACTTTGTTCATTTTAATGACCCCCATGTATTATACTTGAGAAAAAATAATGATGTTATATTTAGGGAACAAGACCAGTCACTTCAAGGAAATGCCCTGACATATGATTGATTTCTACATTCAAAGCTCAACTTTCTTTGGGAAACATTTCTTGCTTTCAAAAGGACTGACCAATGGTAGCAGAAACAGTTTTTAATGGACAGGTGCATTTTATCCAGGGAAGCCACTTGTCTTCATGTTAAAAGGTTTTAACCCTTGACAAAACAGAAGAGGATGAGTGGTTCAGCTATGTCTAGATTTTGTCTTTTGTTCTCTCTTAATTATCTTTCCTTGCAGATGCATTTCCTTGGCCTTACAGGTCACTTCTCTGTAGTTAATAGGCAAACATATTGTAATTTCTCCTCCAAGTTCCACTTTCAACTTTTCACCTTCATATTGGACATTTCCAATTAAAGTTCCCACTACTATCTCAAACTCAGCATTTATTATATTTTCCCACCCAAACCAGTACAAACTGCACTTATCATAATTTCAGTTAACAACAACAGCTAGGCAATAGTTAACTAAGATTGAAAACTTGAAATATTTTGTCCCTCCATATTTGATCTATCTCGAGCCCTGTGGATCTCCCCCTACTCTATTTTTGCAGATTTATTTCTTCTTTTGAGTCTCGGAACATCATTCTCATTTTGATTACTCTCACCTTATATCCAAAACTCACACTATACTCTCATTTCTAAACTCAAACCAGTCTTGCACATCAGTGGAATATTAAAATCATTAGCTTTACATTATACAGTCTATTCAGAAAATTTTAAGGAAATTCCTAAACATAGGGAGAAGCCACCGGTTTTAACTCATTCTCTTTTACTGTGTTCTCTCTCACTTGTTAGCGAAAATTTCCAGACAGGTGAATTTTTTCATAATCTCTCTTTTTTAGGATTTTATTGTACATATTTAAGGTGTATAATGTGTGTGTGTGTGTGTGTGTGTGTAGACAGAGAGAGAGATAAAAGATGTGTAGTTGAATATACAGACAGAATAAAACAATGGTTACTGGGAATGGAGGTGGGAGGGAAAGAAATGGAGAGATTTGGTGAAAAGAAACAAACCAGCAGATGTAGTGGATGGACCAGTGTGAAAATGTTGGCCCAGCATGATGGCTGTTTGTAATGTCATTATGCTGTTCTCACTTTGATTCCTCAATGTTCTTTGCCGAATCTTTACATAATCCCTACCATTGCTAATTTTTTTCTGACCATTTTCTATCATGGTTTCCAACATATAATTGGAGTACATAAATGGCATGGATATTCTTCTAAAAAAAGTATTATATGACCTTGCCTTTGTTTTAGAAATGTTATTTTAATAACAGCATTAATAATGATTAGTTTTAGAGTGCCATTTCATTAGATTCTAAAAAAATATGCTTTAGATGAGGAAATATTTGTGCATTTTATGTATTATGACAAAGGAAAATGAATGGGAAACCGTGAAATTCCTAAAGTCACAAACCACATTAATGTAGAACCAAGAAAAGTTTGTGAACTTAATGTCTTGCATTTCAATTAAATTTCCATTACCACTCCAGTTGCAATTCATACCATTTATATACGTTGCTCCCTGGGAACATCCCTTGTTTTGAAACCTTTCTGACAGATATGGAACCAGGGGTACTGGATTTTGCCACATAACTAGTTTAGCACAATGCATGAAACTAGAGTGTCTTGTGTTTTAACCCCAGTCTGCCACCAACTTGTCATATGAATGTAGATTGATAACTTGAAATTGCTAAAGCTTCAGTTTCCTTGTTTCTAAAATGGGTTGATGATGTTACCTGTCTCAGCTCTAGGTTATGAGTCTGCAATGAGAATTCATGGAAACATTTAACACAGTGCCTGCTGCTGTCTAATAAAGGCTATTTTTATTACCATTTGCAACTGATAATGGGAAAAAGTGGTTGAGAAAGTAAAGGATGTTTTCCAAGACATCCCTATATCCTAAAGGCATTTAGACTTTTAAAACAGATGATGCCTAACACAATGGAAAAAATACATAATGATGGAATTTTAAGCATTCTTGTCAACCAGGAAGGCAGTTTTTGATGAAACTGCCTGTTTTGCTAACCTTAAATGCTCTCTGAACAAAATGCATTATGTTAAAACTGAATTAGCTGCACCCCTACTTTATACATCCTATTAGGCCATATGTAATAGTTAATTTTGCGTCAACTTCACTGAGCCAATAGGTGCTTAGATATTTGGTCAAATCTTACTTCTGAGTATGTCTGTTTCTGGATGAAATATATTAGGATCTATAGACTGAGTGAAGCAGATTGCCTTCTCTAATGTGGGTGGATTTCATCTAATCAGTTCAAGACCTTATTAGGACAAAAAGATTGAGTAGGGGGGAATGTTGACTGACTAACAAGTAGAACTGAGACATAAGATTTATGTCTTTAGACTAGAACTCATACCATTAGCCCTTCTACTTCTTAAGCCTTCTGACTCCAGACTAGAATTATACCTCTGTTTGCCCAGGTCTCCAACTTGTCAACTGCAGATCTTGGAACTTCTAAGCCATCAAAATTATGTAATACAATCCATTATCGTATCAATGTATTTCTCAAATTGATTAAATTGATTCTGTATCTCTGAAGAACTCTGAATAATGCACCATGACATGGTAAAAGCACCTGATCAAGTCAATTCATTCAAATTTAACAATGTGCTATGTAATGTCTTATTAGTCATATCTATGTATATCTTCCTATAAGTATGCATAATTCTTATTTTTTAATTGATTTTATTATTTTTTTAAATACACAACAGTGGAATGCATGACAATCCTTATTTCACATATAGAGCACAATTTTTCGTATCTCTGTATTAAAGTATGTTCACGTCAATTTATGCCATTATACATGTACTTCTTTTGAATTACAATTTTAATACACATATATACCACAATTTTTCATATCTCTGTTTGTATATAAGGTATGTTGACATCCAATTCAAGTCTTCACACATGTACTTTGTATTATGATGTAAATCACATTCCACCATCCTTGTTAGCCTCCCTTCCCCTCCCACCCTTCTTCCCTATCTAGAATTAATCTAATCTTCCCATTCTCTCCCTCCTTACCCCAATATGAGTCACCCTCCTTATATCAGAGAAAACATTCAGCATTTGTTTCTGGGGGTTGGCTGCCTTCACTTAGCATTTTCTTCTCCAAAGCCATCCATTTACCTGCAAACGCCATGTTTTTGTTCTTTTTTTAATGCTGAGTAATATTCCATTGTGTATAAATGCCACATTTTTTTTAATCCATTCATCCACTGAAGGACAGCTAGGTTGGCTCCACAGTTTAGCTATTGTAAATTGTGCTGCTATAAACACTGATGTGGCTGTGTCCCTGCAGTATGCTCTTTTTAAGTCCTTTGGGTATAGTCTGAGAAGAGGAATACCTAGGTCAAATGGTGGTTCCATTCCCAGATTTCCAAGTAATCTCCATACTGCTTTCCAAATTGGCTGCACCAATTTTTAAGAAGATACTCTCCTTTACATATTATAGAAATGCTTACTAAGGTCTAGGCTGTAAGTGTAGCTAGTTTTCCATTGTACTATTCATTTCCTACCTCCATCTGAAACCTGCATCCACAATTTAGTAACTTGTATGATCAACAGATTTACAGTTCACCAGATAAAATGAAATTAAAACAAATAAAAATTTCAAAAAATTTATGGGAGATAGACATCTGAAGCCTCAAGCATTAAAAAATACTTTCAGCATTAAATTTCTGCAATTTCACAATGTAAGGATATGGGAGTTAAATCCAGGGGAAGAAATGATGGCCCAAGACTACTGGGTAATATATTTTTATCATAATATTAACTACAAGAACATGATATAAAGAGAATGATTGAATATCGGCAGATAGTTCTTCACTTTTCTCCTCTTTCCTTCATCTCCTCTTTTCTTCATCTTCTCTCCTATCTGCTCTCTTCCCCCACCTTCTCTCTCTCTCCTCCTGTGTTTATTAGACATATTGGACATAGTACTAGGTATTACTAGAAACAAATATATAAGTAATTATATAATCCTACATTCCTGCCATATAAGTGGTATTAAGCATATTTCATCAAATGAATGAACAAACATGCCCCATATAAGCAAAGATCAAAGATAACAAATTCATCAGAATCGAGGATAGATGAAATAAATTCAAGAATCTGTCTCAATACAGAGGCCTGAAAGACTGTCTTGAAATTTGGCACTTCCATTCCTATGAAAACTGCTATAGGCTCCCCAAAATTTGTATGTTGAAACTTCTCACCACTGTGATGGGATTGAGAGTCAGGTCCTTCGTGGAGTGACAGAGTCACCAGGCCAGAGCCCTCATGCACAGGATCAGAACCTTTATAAAAGAGGTGTGAGGGAGCTGTTCTCTCCTGCCACATGTCTGGATGTGACTAGAGGCAAGATCTTGTAATAAGAAAACGGACTTCACAGATTCTGAATATATTTGCACCTTGGTCTTGGACTTCTCAGCCCTCAGATCTGTGAAAACATAAATTTCTCTTCTTTACCAATGACCCAGGTCTCAAGCATTTTATGATAGCAGTGGGAATGCAATAAAATAACTAAAGGAGAAAGAAATTGGCAAAAGAAAAGGGAGAATTTAAAAATTCTGAAAACAATCATTGTTTTCTTGGAGTGATTATTTTTGTAAGTACAGTTTTTCTTAAATCTCTGTCATAAACTTCCTTTGGAGGGCTACAACATTCACGTAACTTTTTTTTTTCTTTAGATGTTTTGTATTTTTAGGTAACATTAGCTTTACTTCATAAATCCCATAAGTTCAAATAAAAAATAAAAAGAGCTTGTCTAACAGTCAGTCTTCTCTATAACTAAGGGATAATTGTTAGAAGTATTCATTTGAAAACTTAAGTTTTGGTAAATGATCCATTGATAGCATTATCATTTTTGAGTGCATTCATATATGCCTTTTTCCTCCTCATCTACCTTCCTGAGAGGTAAACTGGGCTTATAAAGTTACATAATGTCAAGAGTAGTTCTCTTCACATTTTAAAATAAACATAGGTCTGTTCTGATGGCATTTTGGAGATGTGTGTCAATACTTCCATTGAACAAATCACAAAGTAATACAAAATCCAATTCAGGCAAACCGCCTGCCAGATGCTTAAGGAGGCATGTGGTGTTAACTTGACTTGGGTTAGAAGAGAAAAGCAGGAACAAAGTTGTCAAAATCCTATCTCAAAGAAGCCAAGAACATTCCATTCAACATAGGCCAGTGCTTAATATCCAGTGTCCTGTGCTTGGGAGGCCTCTCATTTTACTACTTGTAAACTGTCTTACATTGCTGAGGTCACTTTTTTTGTTGTTGTTGTTTAGTCATTCAGGACACTGTGCTTGTTTTTAATGCATGTTGCTTGTTTTATATCTTTTTAAAATAAATAAACAACTCTTTTTTTCAGATAGCCCAGAAAGAACACAAAATCTCAAGAGATTTCTATCTTTTTTTTTTTAATTTATTTTTTTATTGGTTGTTCAAAACATTATAAAGCTATTGACATATCATATTTCATACAATAGATTCAAGTTGGTTATGAACTCCCAATTTTACCCCAAATACAGATTGCAGAATCACATCGGTTACACATCCACATTTTTACATAATGCCCTATTAGTAACTGTTGTATTCTGCTACCTTTACTATCCTCTACTATCCCCCCTCCCTCCCCTCCCATCTTCTCTCACTACCCCATCCACTGTAATTCATTTCTCTCCTTGTTTATTTTCCCATTCCCCTCACAACCTCTTCTATGTAATTTTGTATAACAATGAGGGTCTCCCTCCATTACCATGCAATTTCCCTTTCTCTCCCTTTCCATCCCACCTCATGTATCTGTTTAATGTTAACCTTTTCTTCCTGCTCTTCCTCCCTGCTCTGTTCTTAGTTGCTCTCATTATATCAAAGAAGACATTTGGTATTTGTTTTTTAGGGATTGGCTAGCTTCACTAAGCATGATCTGCTCTAGTGCCATCCATTTCCCTGCAAATTCTATGATTTTGTCATTTTTTAGTGCTGCGTAGTACTCCATGGTGTATAAATGCCACATTTTTTTTATCCATTCATCTATTGAAGGGCATCTGGGTTGGTTCCACAGTCTAGCAATTGTGAATTGTGCTGCTATGAACATCGATGTAGNGTTAGGTTGATTCCCAAGTATTTTATTTTTTTTGAGGATATTGTGAATGGAGTGTTTTTCCTCATTTCCGTTTCAGAGGTTTTGTCGCTGATATACAGAAATGCCTGAGGAGATCTAACATGGTGGCAGGCGCAGAGAGATCAAGTCTCTGACATCTTCAACTGCGCGGGCATAGGGAGATTTCTATCTTGATATGGACTTTCCCCACTATGCTTCCCTGATATTTACCTAGATAGATAAATTCATCTAAAATCATCTGTTTCTTACTTATCAAATATCATTACTGCAGCTCACATGGCAGGCAGTGCTTGGAGTTTGCTATCTTTGCACTGAACATGTGAATGTGTTTGGGCTGTCTTTAAATCTTAAATTAATGTGGCCTGTGTATACTTTCAGAAGGTTAGTAAATGGTTCTCAACTTTGCATTTTTTTTTCAATTAAAACATTTTTATTAGGGACAAATAATTGTTGCAAGAATGGGAAGGAAGAGGCTCATTAGTCTCTTCTGAATTGGTACCAAAACCATGGGAGGGGAATGCTATCCTGATTGTTCATATAGTCATTCCTTCAAGATGATCATTGCACACTTACTCTTAGCAAAGAATAGCCAAATATGTGATCAGAGATACCTAGTGTCAATGCTTTGATAATTTAGAAATCTTAGGAAAAGCTTATTTTAAAACTTATTTTATTGGTGCACTACAAGTATACATAATACTGGGATTCATTATGCCATGTTGGTACATGCACATCACATGATTTGATCAATCTCGATCCGCTTTACCTTCCTTCCTTTTCCCTCTCTTCCTCCCTCCTATTTGTTTGCTCTCCTTTACTGATCTATTATTATTATTATTTATTATTATTACTATTATTATTATTATTATTTTCTAGTGGTAAAATATAGGAAGAAGAAAGTTAACTCTAACCCTAGACTCCAACTATACTGCTATGGAAAAAGGAAAAATGTTTTCTTTGCCTCCAGATATTTTCTCCTTTTGTGATGACCCAGTGAGTAAAAATATTAGAGCTGGTAATCAGGAAAGAGTAATCAACCCTAGTAGTTTTCTGACTCTTCCTTGGGGCAGGTATATCTTCTGTAGATATAAGGAGATAGTAACAAAATAGGGGAAAAAAGTGAAATTAAGGTTCAAGGATCTTCTGTCAGTGCCTTCCTAAAAAAAACTCTAATATGCAGTATGGTTAACCACTGAAACATGGTGACATAACTCACTTGAAAAATACTTATGGAAGAATGGATGTGTGATGGTATTGGGAATCCAACAGCATATCATGTAGACGTTATGGGTTCTTCTATCTTGCAGCAATTTAATCCTCAGCATAAGCTTTATCTATAACTACAGGAAGAAGGTGGAAAAGAAAGAAGGACAACTCTTCACTGTCAGGATAATCTTTCTTAATATTTCCCATAATATACATAGAACATTTTTACTTATTAACCTCAAGCCAGAACTTAATCATATGGCAATAACAATTAAAAAAAAAAGTCTGAGAACTGCCCATTCTGAGCATGCATGTTTCTAGCTAAATACTTCGTAACATGTTCGAGCACATCAGTCTTCTCCATGGGTTCTCATAAAAATCAGACAAATGTGTTTTGCTGATATTTGAACCAGAAAAGTAAAAGCATAGGGGAACACTGGATGACTATAGCAAATTTTGGCAATTAGCATTCAAGCCTGACTCTAAGAGAGTCAAGGCCATTAATGTATCAGATTTTCTCACCAGAAATTCTTCTAGGACTCATTTTCTCTATCAAAACCTTGGTGAAGTCTGGGAGGTGTCAGTTTAATTGGAAATGCATTACTAAACATGGCATTTACTCTCCCAAAGAGCTGAGATGCCTACCTGTAGGAAGAGAAATGTAAGTATCAAGGGACATAGATATCCCTTATAGGGAATAGGGTTTCTACCCATTTAAGTCAATCCTGATTTACATATCTAAGATCACTTGGTGTAATTAGCCAATACTCTGAATCTGTAAAAAGCAATAATTTGTCCCTATCTTTCAAGGTGACTTTAAGTTAAAGACATACAGAAAGTTCTTGATTTTTAAATTGAAATACTATTTACCTAAATCCCAACTTAAAACCAAGTTCAAAAGCGTGTTTGTGTAATAAGAACCTTGCTATATTCAGACAAGTGAAACCTAATCCCATTTTACTGACAGTGTATATCTATCAAGGCTCTGTATATATTTACACTTTTATTTCACACATTCTCCAGGTGAACAAAGGAAACATTTATAGTCATTGAACCTCTGTTTAAATAATGTCAAATGTAATAAAATATTAATGAAACGTTTCATAGTTTGACTATATTGCCACTCATAGAAGTCTGTCATGCATATTAATAGGAATATATGACCCTCTCTGTGGAATAGTTATTCAAAAGTCATTTACTGAGCACTTGCATATGCCATGTGAAGGTACTACATTGAGGGTTAAAGGTATAAATTGAAATAAACTGTATATTCTACCCTAATAATACTTGCAGATAAGTTGAGTAAAAGATCCAGAATAACTACTAACATAATGCAGCACACACTAAATGCCAAACTAGTAAAGCAGAGATTTATGGAAATACAGAGAAAGGAAAGATTATTTTAATCTTGGAGTGGAGGAGCTTTAGGGAGAAAGACTATCTTGATGTACTCATTGAAGGATGGTAAGATTTAAATAATGTTTAAATTATGTGCTTATTAGAAGGCAGAAAAAAATCTTATTTTTAGGAACTTTGGCTATAATCATAAAATGTAAAGGAGACTAATAATTCAATTTTAAACATTCAATGTTGAATTATATATTTATATTTAATTTTTTAAAATTTATGTGATTATCATGTTTTAGCTTTATGAAGGTTTATAGACAAAAACTAGCCCATATATCAATATGCATTGATATATGGACACAGATTTCAACAATTAGCATCCATCACCTCACGTAGTTACCTAGATTTTTGTGGTGAGAACTTTTAAGTTCTACTCCTTTAGCAAATTTCAAGTATAAAATATAGTATTATTACCTATAGTCACCATGCAGCGTATTAAATTTCCATAATTTATTTACAATGTATAAATGAGATTTTGTATGCTTTGATATGGATCTCCCCATCCAGCACCTGGCAACCACCATTTCAATCTCTGCTTTTATGAGCCTGATTTGTTTTTTGATTCATTATGCAAATGAACCCCCGTAATATTCGTCTTCTTGGACATGGCTTATTTCACTTAGCATAATGTCCTCCAGAATGCTTGTTGCAAATGGCAGAAATTATTTTTAAGGCTGAAAAATTTAACTGTGTTTATGTTGTGTGTGTAAACTATAAATAGTATATGTTTTCCATATATGTATAAGTATATATATTATAAATATAAATTATGCATTTATTTTACTCAATTATGTATATAATTATCTTTATTCATTAACCGATGGACACTTAGATTGAGTCCACGTATTTTACTATTATGACTAACTCTGCTGTGAACATGGTTGTGCAGCTGTCTCTTCAAAATACTGATTTCATTTCCTTTGAATATGTACCCAAAAGTGAGATTGCTGGATCATATGGTGATTCTATCTTTAAGCTTTTGAGGAACCTCCATACTGTTTTCTATATTGGCTGTACCAATTTATATTTCACCCACAGTGTATAAGCCTTCCCTTATCTTTCAACTCTTTTGAGAAAATGATCCTAACAAGTATAAAATGATACTGTACCTCTTTGTGGTTTTAATTTTAATTTCCCTGAAGATTAGAGATGATGAACTTTTTTTATGCACTAGCTTTTTATGTTTTCTTCTGAGAAAGGATAATTCAGATCCTTTGCTTATTTTAAATTGGGATTGCCTTGCTTTTGTTTTAGTTCTTTGCCATTGAGTTTTTCATATATTTTGAATATCGATCTCTTAACAAATATATAGTTTGCAAATATTTTCTCTTATTCTCTCTTTTGTCTCTTCACTCTTTTCCTTGTAACCTGTATTGTGCAGAAGCTTTTTGGCTTGATTAATTCACGTTTGTTGATTTTTGCTATTGTTTTCTTTACCTTTGGGTAGCTATAAAATTAATAATAATAATAGCCCAAATCTAATCAAGTGGTTTTTGATTGAATCAGTCACTTTATTTGCTATCTGTCTGTTCAAATTTTCTAAATTTATTCAGATTTCACCTTTTAAGTTTTATGTTTGTGGAAACACATTCATTTCTTTGAGGCTTTTCACTTTGTTTTCATATAAATATTCATAGTAGTCTTTTATAATCCATTGCATTTTGTGGAGTTAGTTGCAATGTCTTCTCTTTCATTTATAGCTTTTCTTATTTGATTATTTTATCTGTTTTCTTATTAAGTTATATAATGATCTGACAATTTAT
Source organism: Marmota marmota marmota (assembly GCF_001458135.2). NCBI lineage: Eukaryota > Metazoa > Chordata > Mammalia > Rodentia > Sciuridae > Marmota > Marmota marmota. The sequence continues at coordinate 15,693,968 of NW_025999998.1, read as the reverse complement.
ATGTCTTTTTATAAACCTTAGTTTTGAGTTTTGATTATCTTTTCCAATGTTTTAATCTCTATTTCATTTGCATCTGCTCTTATTTATATTATTCCCTTCCTTCTACCACCATTATGCTTACTTTATTCTTATTTTCCTACTTCTTTGAGGTTAAAAGATAGGATTTTGATTTGAGATCTTTCCTTTTTTGTTGTAGATCTTTATTGCTAAAAAAATGCCCTGGGAGAATGACTTTTGTAGGGTTCCATAAGTTTTAGTTTGTTATTTTTCCATGTTCACTGTCTGAAAATTTTTTAAATTTATTTTTGAGCTTTTTGTTTGACCCATTGTTTATTCAAGAATGTGTTATTTAATTTCTACATATTTGTCTTTTTTTTCAATTTTTCTCCTGCTACAAAATTTTAGTTTCATAATACTTGTAGGTAAAGATATCTGACATTATATCAGTCTTAAGTGGGTAAAGACTTTTTTTTTTGCAATGTATGATCTATACTGAAATGTGTTCCATGTTCGTTTGAAAAGAATGTATATTCTTTTCCCTGCAAATGCCATGATCTTATTCTTTTTTAGTGCTGAGTAATATTCTATTGTGTCTAAATGCCACATTTTTTTTTTGTATCCATTCATCCACTGAAGGATGGCTAGGTTGGCTCCACAGTTTAGCTATTGTGAATTGTGCTGTTTATACATTGATGTGGCTATGTCCCTGTAGTATGCTGTTTTTAGGTCCTTTGGGTATAGTCCAAGAAAAAGAATAGCTTATGCATTCCACTATTGTCATGTATGTATGTAAGAAATTTAAAAAAAAGAAAAGAATGTATATTCTGCTGCTTTGGGGTAGAATGTTCTGTGAGATCCATTTGTTCTATAGTGTTAACTCTTCCCTATCCTTACTGATTTTCTGTTTGGATTTGTCTCCATTGTGATTTTGAAATCATTCTATAGAACTACTAGTTGCCCTTTTAGTTCTCTTAATATTTGTTTCATATGGTACTCCTGTGTTAGGTATGCATATGTTTACAGTTGCGACATCCACTTGAAAAATTGATCTATGTCACCTCTCTTTGTCTCTTGTGACTGATTTTGACTTAAAGTCTATTTTGTCTGATGTAAGTATAGACACCTTTGCTCTCTTTTGATTTTCATTTACAAAAATGGGATACCTTTTTTTCATTTCCTTCACTTTCATCCTATATGTCTCCTTAAAAATAAATCCCTTGTAAGCAGTATATAGTTGGATCTTTCTTTGTTTCTTTTTTTCTTTCAATCCATGTAACAACTTCATGTGTTTAAGAATTTAATCCACTTACATTTAAAGTAATTATTGCTAACAAGGACTCGCTATTGTAATTTTGTTGTTTCTTCCTCTTTCATACTTACTTTGTTCTTCTGTTCTTGTTCTCTTCCTTTGTAACTTGATAAAAACATTGTTATTTACAGTGGGAGGCTTTGATCACTTTCTCTTTGTATTTAATATCTCCCACTAAAAGGTTTCTTTTGAGTGGTTGTCATGACACATAAAACAATTATGTTTCTGATGATTTATTCTAAGTTATTAATAACATAATTTTGACCACCTACTAAACTCTACAAGTTAACTACACCACTCTGGTACCTTCAGTTATTTAAATCACAACTTAGGCCTTTTCATATTATGAATTCCTTAACAAATTATTGTTGGAAAGTTATTTTTAAAAACATAGAGTTAAGAGGGATCCATATACCACACTTACGGTGTTCATGTATTTTTAAATTCGACTATATTCTGACCTTCAGGGTGGGTTTTATATTTTCCTATGTTGTCATTTTGTTTGTTTCCTTTGATTTCAAACTGAAGCCCTCCATTTAGCACTTCCTGTAAGGCAGGTGTAGTGGTGATGAATTTCCGCAGCTTTTGTTTATCTTGGAAGGGCTATGCTTTGTTTCTGAAGAAGTTTCTCAACCCATAGAGTTCTTGTTTAATATTTTTTTTTCTTTAGCACTTTGAGTAAATCTTCCCACCCTCTCTTAGCCTTCAAGATTTCTGCTGAAGAATCTACTGATATATTTTCCTTTTAGGTAATGAGTCACTTTTTGCTTGATGCTTCCAAAATTTTGTTTTTGACTTTTGAGAATTTGGTTATAATGTAACTTCATTTTAAGTGTATTTGGGGTTCTTAGGGCTTCCCTAATAATATAAAATATATATTATTTATATATATTATTTTCGTGATATTTATTTCCCACTCTGGAATTGAAAAATTTCCTGTCCTGAATTATTTAAACAAACTTCCTAAACCTTTCTCTTTCTTTGCTCCTTCTAGAACACCATCATGTGCAGATTTGCACACTGATGCTATCTCATGTCCGAAGGCTTTCTTCCTGCTTCCATCTTTTTTTTTCTTTCTTTCTTTTTGTTCCTCTGCTTGGGTAATAGTAAATGACCTGTGTTTGAGATCACTGACTGTTTCTCTGTGTGACCATGTTTGATGTTAAAACTCTTTATACAATTATTTTCTCTTCAGTTATTGTATCCTTCAGTTCTGAATTTCTGTTTGGTTTGTTTTTATGGTTTCTCTCCATATCTATCAATTTCTCTTCTAGTTTATGATTTTTTATTTTCTTGATTTTAGTTTTCTTCTGTTCTCTTGGAGAGCACTGACTTTGAATTCTTTGTCAGGCAGTTCAGAGGTCTCCATTTTATAGATTCAGTTTATTTTACTCTTCTTATGGTGCCATGTTTCTCTGTTTATTCATGAACCTGTGGGATTGTGTTTGTGTCTGTACAGTTTAAGCAATAGATCCTTCTTCCAGTCTTAACAGACTAGCTTCAGAAGGGAAAAGCTCTGAATCTGTTATTCTGTCAAGAGATTCTAGATGGGGTCCCTGGTGGGATTCAAGGTTGGACTTCTTTTTGGAGTCCTCAATCAGGCTGGTGCTTGGGTCCATAAGAGCTGGCTTGGTGCCTGGGTTTACAGGGGAAGATCGGAAATTTGGATTATGGGACTTATATTGGATCCAGGTCTGTGAAGGTTGAGCTGGGTGCTTGGTATACAGAGTGAAACCTGGTGCTTGGATTTGCAGTGAAGTTAGGGGCTCATATCGCTCTCATTTCTCAACATGGAAGGAATCTTTCCACACTGCATTATGTGACCTTGGAAGAAAGATGACAGTTGGTATAAAACTGTCCTTTCTACCGTCTTCAGTGTGTCTTTTATTATTTATGTACTACACTCAGGTGCTGTATTCTCTCACCTGGATGTCTTATCTCTTGTAAAAGCATTTTTGTGCATATGATGCACATATAGTTACTCAAAATGACATCTCTGTAAGGGTACAACACTGGAAACTCCTATTTCATCATCATGTTGACATCACTTTTCAGATCAACTTAAATTCATCATTAAAATTGACAATGATAATAAAATAAAAATGCAAAATCACAATACATATTGGAGCAAAAACAAGCATGTACATTTCTATGAATTGGTGAGAACATAGTCACAAGGACATGTACATAAATATCATTGCATGTGGTTGAAGACACAGGCAGTGTGTGTGCTTGATCTAGAAGAAGAAGGCTAAAAATTAGGCATCTGTAATGTAATAAAAGTAAAGTATTCCACATAATTGGAAGGCCAGAGCCAGCCTATATGGCTGCTTAACCTTACGAAATGGAAGGGGATATGATTCTCAAGGAGAGAACCTAAATTATGCTGTTCATCCCTACTATCTTGTACTAAAATTTTACAAAAAACTAAGCACATAAAGAAAGTGAGCAAATTAAGATACAACCTCACATATATGAACTAAATGCTGACAAAATTAATAAACTCCAGAATCACTTCAAAACAAGAGCCAATAAAAGTTACTGGAAAATAGAAGAAAAAGGCATTAGTCAGGTACTAAAAAACTACCAAATAGTATAGTAAATAAACTAAAAACTATAGAAAGAGAAAGAAAGGAGACAAATACACACACACACACATACAAACAAACACACATGTCCATATATATCCCTTTTTGTTATCTGTCTATCCATCTATCTATGAATATATCCCATTGTAATATATATATATATATATATATATATATATATATACATAAATAGTATTATTATTTATATATTTTATATATAAATTTATATATTTTACATATACATATATATGTAAATGGACTAACAAACTATTCTAAACACATGAAAATTTTCATTCATACAAATGCAATGAAGAAATCAGTTTGAGAAGCACATAGATTTAATTAAATTAGATTTAATTTTAAATATGAATTTTAAAATAATTACATTTTGAATGTTGAATGACATAAAGGTACCACAATTTTAAATAAAAATAATTATAAAATAATAAGATTTAAAGGAAAAAGGCTAATAATTGAAAGACCCAATATGGAATTCCTAAAAATTAAAAATGTATTCCATTAAATTTTTGAAAAACTACAAAAGGGGTAATTTATCAATTCATCCTAAAAAAGTAATAAATTGGAGAATATTCAAATATAATTAGGCATAGAGAAATAAGGAAATAAATGTATAAGAGAATAGTTAGGTAATAGAAATCTAAAGGTTACCAAATGCATAAAATACATTGGAATTTCAAAAGTAAAGAATGTAGGAAGAGAGAAAATATTTCAAAATATATAGTCAACCATCTGGAGTATGGCTTCTTCATTCATGAATTCAGCTAATGGTACATCAAAATTAATTAAAAAATAAATGTTTCTGTACTGAACAGATTGGGGGTTATTATTCCAAAGATAATGCAGTATAACTATTTGCATGGGATTTTACATTACATTATGCATTATAAATAATCTAGAGATTATACAGAGTGTACAGGAGGTTGTACATAGGTTACATAGTAATAGCACGCCATTTTAAAATAAAGAACTTGTGCATCTATGGATTTTAGTATTTATAAGAGTTTCAGGAACCAATCCTATATTAATGTTAAGAGATGATTATATTAAATTTTCACTTGGTTATACATGATTTTCAAGAACTCAAGAAATATTTAAGTATTAATCTCAAAAACACATATTAACAGAATCAAATATAGAGTTCAGAAATGTACAGATACAATATGGACAATTTATTTTTGATAAATGTGCCAAAAAATTATATGGAAAAAGAAGAATTCCAATGATTGTAATTGGAGTAGCAAGATATACATGTGGAAACATTTACCTCAATCATTAGATTACAGTGTATAAAAATTAACTTGCAATGGATCATAGCCATCATCATAAAAGATAAAGCTAAAACAGTTTAAGAATAACATTAGTCTTTCTTTTTAACCAAGGATCTGATTTGGCATTAACTATTAATTTAAAACCATCATACATAATTATGTTCCTAGAATTTTGGTTTTGTGTTTTAGATAACACATTATAAAACGTTAGAGATACTTTCATAATCAACACCTACTTATTTTAAGTATATATTGCAATTACATATTCATGAAAATAACAATATCAAAGAATTGGTATGGAGTTAAAAATTACAGTAAAGTTATAAGGCAAAGCAGATTAGTAGCTATTCATGATGAATATTTAATAAAATAATAATTACTGAATCAAATAATAATATATTTGAAAAAATGATAATAATACCATAGGAAACTGCAGATTTTACAAACAATGAGTAAGACAATAAAGCAAAGCATCTGAAACCTTTGTCTTTCTCTCATACACGTGACTGAGACATGATTTTACCTTGAAAGTTCTGACCATCATAAAGCTATATGTTTGATAAGGGGGAGACCTATAGGTAAGCACAGAAGTTAAAGAACACTAATATCTTTGAATTATCAAGACAAAAACAAATAAGTCATCAACAAATGAAAGCATGTAAAAATATAATAGGAGTTGTCAGCTATAATAATAAGTATAATTGGTTTCAACTTATTTTGCCACTTCTCTAACAAAAACCAAAATCTAATTATATTCAGATTACAATAGATACCTGAAAGAAAACCAGGTTGAAAATGGCAAAAAAGTGATGGTATATATGTAAAATTATATTGGACAAAAATGAAATACAGAAATGGACTAGTGATAATAGTTATTAAACAAAATTTCCTTAATTAATATAAAGACGTTATTATATATTGGTAAAACACATAATTTATAGTCAAGATATGGTAGTATTTTTAAGCATATATATGTAGAGATTACATATTTTTTCTCTTGTTACAGTTGGTTATAAAAATGTGTAATTTGGACAAGTTTCTGCCCTTATTAAAGTCATAGTCTAATAAAGGAGATGCAAGAAACATTTTTCCCCACAGTTTTAATTGGTGCATTATAGTTGTAACTAATAGTGGGATCTGTTGTTACCTATTAGTACATGGACAAAATATGGTAATATTACTTGACCAATTTGACTTCCCAGTATTTCCTCCTTCCCTCTAGTCCTCCCATGCTATGATCCCTTTCAAAAAACACATACTTGCCTTTTTCCATTAATGATAATATGCGTAAGCAAAATGAAACAGATTAATTAGTACAATAATTATGGGAATATAGCATTAGGAAAGATAGTCAGGAAAAGAACATTTAAGTGATCAAAAGCAGTAGAATATGGTGAGATTAAGGGGGTAACCCACCTAGGGGAGAGATTACAGGAAAAACACTGTGAGGTCAAAGCAGAGAAAGGGAACAGTTCTAGGAGATGAAGCAAGATAAATTAGCAGGCACTAAAACATGTCCAGCAAGCCACAAGGAAAAGTTAAGATGTAGCCTAAATGTAATGGGAAGTCACTGGAGGGTGTTTGGTAGGAATAAAGTGTGACAAATTGATCTCAAATATGAAATAAAGAAAACATGCAGGGATTCTGTTTATGTGCTGGAGAGAGATAATGGTGAATGACTTGGTTCAAGGACATCTGAGAAAACTGAGGAAGAAACAATTGATCATGAGGTAAGTTCCAGGGCAAGGGCTCAGGAAGTCCTCAGTTATCAGTTCTTATGACCAGGCCAGAAAGACTTCACACATGTTGCTCAGAGTAGCAACCATGAGTTTGTTTAAAAGGATAGGTAAAGGGGAAGAGGGATGCTCTCAAGGGAGAGAGTGGCTCCTCTCAGAAGAAGAATGGTGTACCTCTACCTGCCTCCATTTTTATTGGTGGTCCCAGAGAAGTTTTCAAAGAGTCCCGCCCAGGTCCACCTCCTGACTTTGACTGCAGCAGAAGTGCATCAGACTTCCAAGCCCTCACTGTTCATGGTGAAGACTCAAGGCAACTCTAGGTCACTTTGGCTCAAACTGACCAGTTCTGATTAGAACTTGTTCTTACAGATTTTATTGTTGGGGGATTTGCTCCTAATTACCATATCTCCTTGAGTTTGGGAATCTGGTCTGCAAAGGTCACAAAAGTCCCCAGTTCAGGGTACCTTGTGTTCTTCTCATTGGCAGGGAGGAGCCTTTTGAGCCTGTATTTTTTTCTTGCAGATAACAGGTTGTTTCCTGAGTTGGTAGAGTGCTTGCCTCCCATGTATGAAGCCATGGGATCAATCCCCAGCACCCCTCGCCGCCCCCCTCACACACAGAAAGCATGTGGGGTTTACACACTGGGCTCCTTTTAAGGAATTATGCCATTAATGTCATGTTTCCACTGCTTATGTCTGTCTGTTACCTAGCAGTATATACAGGCAGATTTAGAAAGTATTACTGATAGTAAAATTAATAATATAATGTTTATCAGTAGAATGTAGATGGTTAAAAGGAGGATAGGAATCAAGGATAACTTTTACATCACATCGACTAAACAATTCTCTTCCTGACTTGTAAAATGATAATAGGTAACCCAAAGCAAAGTGTTAAGTGGATTTGAGAAACTCAATTGTGAGATCAAGGCTGAAGGTACAAATGGGAGGATTATGTGCATACTGATCATCTGAAACCATAATGCCAGATGAGATCAATTCAGGTAGAAGTGTAAAGAGAAAAGAAAAGATTATCACCATTATCTTCTCTGGATTATAACTTTTAGTATGCATAAAAATCCATAAATTTTTATGATAAGCTTTGATTAAAAATTATGTTTTTCTAGGCATAAAAAAATTCAAATAGCAATTGAACTGTTATTATTATTGGATTTAACTATTACTCATCTTGCTGACAAATTAAAAGCATCATTTAAATAGTGTTCTTGCAAGTCTTTATAACACGCATTTTCTAAATATTCACAAAGAAAATATCTTTAAATCAGAAATGAATAATAAAATGATGCTTTAAGATCTTAGATATTAAAAATATGAGTTGGATTTAAGGAGTGAATCAGTATGTGAAGTTCAATAACTTCATGAGAAAGAACATAAATTTAATATGATGTATGTAAGATTTTAAATGGGTTGAAGCTCATTTCAATGGATCTTTGAAGGTAAAACATTGAAACAGCATTTTAACATTTTCTCCCATGACACCAATAATGATCTCACAAAGTTGTTTATAATCATTTTATTGCATTCATCAGTTGAGACTAATTATAACTCAGATGAAAATCATCCTTGCAGAGTGCATTCTAAATATTAATAAACATAAATAATGCAAGTTTACTATTAAAGCTATTCAAAACAACAAACAGAACCCACAGGGAGTTCCTTAAAATTAATCTGGTTCCACATAAATTCTGTCTTAAAATGTTCAAAGAAACAATATCCCATATCACAGGATATTTTAACTTTTTTCCTTTGTTTTTGTTCTGTTCTGTAATTTTATAGGACAAAATAATAGATTTCAGTGGTTGTCAGGTCAGAAAGTTGTCAATGGTAACTTCTAGCAAGGAAAATGAAACTAATTTAAACCTCTATTGGATAAGAAAAAAAAACTGAGAACTGGCTGCCCTGATGTTGATTTTCTAATATTCTGAAATGCTATTCTTTCCCTTTTCTTTATTTTCTAGACTGTCAAAAATGGATGACTTTCAAGGACATGAAAATGCACTTCACACCTTAAAATATCTATTTAAAATTAATGCCTTTCATATCTCAGATAATCTGGCACATTTTAGTATTTAAAACTTGTAGCTGTTGGGGCTGGGGCTGGACTCAGCGGTAGCATACTTGCCTGGCATGTGTGAGGCACTGGGTTTGATTCCCAGCACCGCATATAAAGGTCTATCAACAACTAAAAAATAAAAAAATAAATAAAATTTAAAAAAAACCTTGTAGCTGTTAATTCCGTCTCCTACTAAATTTTAAGAAGTCTTCATTTTGATTGTCTTGGATTTGAAAATCTTATGTCAGACTTCCAAAGGGTTTGGCTTTATTTCAAATGAACTTATTAATTTGATGTTTTCTTTCTTCTTAAAGTTTTTCTTTGTATGACATGAGATATGAGTTTTAAACACATAACTATTTAGAATGTCTATTCCTATGATTTTCATCATATTTTCCTTTTTTGACCGTGATGTTTCAGATTAAATATCCTCCAAAAGCTTATGTGTGAGACAATGCAAGAAAGCTTAGAGGTGAAATAATTGAGTTATGAGATTCTTAACCCAATCAGTGTGTTAATCCATTGATAGGAATTAACTGGATGGTAACTGTAGGCAGGCAGGGTGTGGCTGGAGTAGGTTGTCCTTGGGGTGAGCCTTTGGGGTACATATTTTGTACTTGTTTAGTGGAGTGTCTCTCTCTCTCTCTCTCTCTCTCTCTCTCTCTCTTCCTGGTCCTATGCTCCCAGTTGCTTTTCTCCACCAAACTCTTTTGCCATGATGTTCTCTGCCTCATCCCAGGCCTGGAGGAGGAAAGTTGGCCTTCTATGGATTGAATCCTGAAACTGTGAGCCTCCAAATGAACTCTTCCTCCTCTAAAACAGCTCTTGCCTGGTCTTTGGGTCACAGGAGCAAAAAAGCTGAACAAAACACCAGCTCTTAATACCATTTCAGTTTATTGTCTTTTGGGGGGGGGGGTTGTTGTTGTTATAGGAATCATTAAATTTGAAGAGACGTGTATACCAGTTTCAATTCTGTCACTTAATAAATAATTTTGGCAACTTTACTCTCTTCATTTGTTAAATGCCATTAGTAACACTTGATAATACCACTCAAAATACATTGACAGGTATCAAACAAAATGATTTGAAAACACTTGTAAACTCTAGACTGCTACTCAAAGAATATTGCTGATTGGACTTCCACATACTCTTGCTACTGTCAAAGTTATCAATGCCAAAAACTTAGGCTCGATGATCTGATATACAGAGCCAATGCTTCTTCAAAATATTATAGAAATAACTTTTTAGCACATCGTCTAACTTTTGTTTACATAACAAAATACCAATTCCAAAGGAAAATCATGATACTTGCAGAAGTTTCTTTTGCCATTTATATCTGTTATGTAGATAAAATTTATGATGTCTCCCTGGAAAATGTCAAAAGTCATGTCAAAATTTTCTTTCATTAAGATTTTTTTTTTCTGTGTCTATGTTCTTACTTTTATTTTTAAAAGTCTGATAAAAATTTGCTCAATTATGTTTTATATGGTAATACTTAGTGAACTTTGTCCTAAAAGGCTATGTCTTAAGTTTATTTGTAAAAATGACAAAAGTTTTATCATTCAGACTCTGGTCAATAAGAAAGAAAACGTTGCTAGAAATAACAATAATTTTGCACAAAGGCCAAGTGATATAATACTACTATATTAACCAATATGTTTCCTTTGTATTTACAATAAATCCATTTGTTAATACTGTGATAGAAAAAATGAATCAGTCAATATCATGTAGCAGAAACAGGCGTTAAGGATGATTTTCTCACAGTGAAAACATACAAGGATTTTTCACACAGCTAAAGCACTTTCAGCATAATGATAGTCTTAGGATGAAGCTAAAACTGAAAGAGTACTTTAAAATGGCTGTGTCCTGGTATCAAGGAACCAAGGGCATTACCATTAATCAAGCAGCAAAAAGTAGTTTAGTTTCTCTAGAACTATTTAAATATAATCAAAAGGTGCTCTAAAAAACAAACACCAAAGCTTATAGTTTTAAGACAGAATAGTCATTTTATATTTTGAAACAAACAGGGACAGCAATGCACTAGTGGTTAAATGTAGTTTATTTGTTCCAATGACTGTAAAATTTACCTCATTTACTTATTAGTCTGGTCATTAAGGAATATATTATGCAATTATCCTTTTTATGCATGATACATCTAGAAGAATGCCTTGTTTTCTTATCAATGGCTTTTTTTGTTTGGGACTGCTTTTGATAATACAGTTTTCCATTTTAGAGTTTTTACTTTTATAACTCACAAAAGTAATTTCTCATGTGGTAACTATCATTAAGAAATTTCTAAATGACAAAGTACAAAAAATCTTAATCCTCTCTGATATTCTTTTTCAAACCTTCTTATTTTAATTTCTGAAATTACTTAAGGAAAGATCATTGTGTCTTTCCTTCCTTTTTATAAAAAGAAGTGTTTTATCTTAAAAAGGATATAATATGATAAAGAACTAAATATGGTGAAAATTAGTACCACTTGAAAGTCAAAAACATCTCTTTTTTAAAAAACATTTTCTAGTTGTAGATGTACATAATATCTTTATTTTTATTTTTATTGTGATACTGAGGACTGAACCGAGGGCCTCACCGCATGCAAGGCAAGGGCTCTACCACTGAGCTACAACCCCAGCACCCCGCCCCCTGCAAAATCTCTTTTGATAAAGATAATGTATAAAGAAAATCCCAAAAAGGAAAGATTGTCTTAAGACATATGCTGTATTTTGATGCTTTAAAGATTACACATGATAAATTCTTAGCAAACATCAAAATCATAATATTCGTGAGAATCAAACTGCTAAATAAGGTTATATCTCGATTGAAGAGGACAAATAACTAGATTCAATGCCCATATATTTGGATAAATCATTCAAAAATCCCATCACAAAGGCAAAATGGAAAACACAAAAATAAACAAATTACATGATTTCATTTCACCATTAAAATTACTAAGACTCTCAAAAAATCATATTTGATGATTTTGTTTTCAGCTCAACCGCTAGTTGGAATTGGTAAAAATCAAAGGTCCTATAAACCCCTTCCATTGAGACTAAATGTCCAGGAAGTGGTGAAATTGAAAAATTTTGTCTTTATCTCTGGTTTAGAAATTTGCATAGATATGTTTTATCAAATCTGAAGAGAATTCATAGACTCCTTCATAAAATAGAAAGCTCCTAAATTTATACTATGAGCCTAAAATAAGTTTGATGGCTAAACCCTGCAAGAATAGCGTGATAAAAGAAAATCAGAGTCAATCTCATTGATGAACATAATTACTAAGAAGTGATGGAGAGCAATGCAGTAAGATGAACGAGATTTAATCATAGGAATTAAAGGCTTATTTTAATAATTTAGTTCACCACATTAACAGCCTCTAAAAGTTACAACTCTAGGGTTCTTTTCATATTCTGCCTTTCTTATCTTCCATGACTCCTTTGTCTCTTTCCTGTTACCCCTACCCACTAACAAATCTCTGAAATGCTCATCTGCTTAAATTTACCAAGTTTCTTATCTTAGAATAAAGATATCTTGACAAAATTATTTGGACTTATGTGTACATTTTTGGAAACATTTAGATTTTAGAGTTGTATATAGGATTAAGGCTATAAGTACTTTCAGTTAAGCAGCAATGTGAGAGACATTTGGGGCTGGAATAGGGTCAGGGGAAGTAATTTTCTTTTTATCTATACAAATTTCTCAAAAAGTTAACCACAATGCCTCCCAGGAGAAAAATTATAGAGGTCCTATTACTGCATATAGACTGACTTGTCCTTTACTATTATTTATCTTTGACTCCAGAGCATGATTGCGTCCCTCTTTACCTTTCCCTGTTCAAGTAATAGAATGTGGTTTTCATCCTTTAGCTAGTAATATAATAATTTGGCCTTGCCCAGTAAATCTGTCCTTAGAATATTTCCTCCAAAAATTTTTTTATACAAGAGATTCTACTTCAGTATAACCCAAAATGTTCTACATGCTATAATCTGGCACAGAGTTCAATATGCAGAAACAATTCCTTTTAACAAGTATATTTCTCTTAGATAGAGTTTCCAGAAATAAAATTAAACCTTGTGATTATTTTTGTTTATATAATAACTTCTCTACTACCAAAGGGAGTGAGTTTTTACCTATTATGGTACTTACAAGTTAAAATACAATAAGGAATAACATAAGTATAAAAAAGAGTCAGTGTGAGTAGATGTTGTCAAATATTTGTAATGACTAAACTCGGTCATCAAATCTAACCCACTTGAATCAAATGTATGAAATATGATATGTCAAGAGCTATGTAATGTTTTGAACAACTAATAATAAAAAAATTAAAAAATGGAAACTTAGGTTGTAGGATTTAGTCATCTAACCTATTCTATCCCACAAATACCATGAATCTTTTAGTTAACATTCCCCCTCCATGTATACAAAAGACACAAAACAGGGCAAGAATCACAAAGTAAAAATTAATTCTATTATTCTTGTCTTTAAGCATGTCCTTTTAAAACACAGCCATAAGAGAAACTATGTGCAAAGTGACAGAGACAATAAGAAAAGAACAGTACAGCCATTCCTGCATTTCTATCACTCTGTTCCCCCAACAACAAGAAGACATTCCATTAAAGATACATTTGAAAATTTGTGTTTTGATTTTAACTGTCAGCATACAATATTTTCCTGAAATTCCCTGACACAAAAATAATGAAACTGTAAGAAACTTAAGAGATCCAATATTTTTTCTTGGAGTTAAAATCACTCAGAACAGATGGTTATCTGTTTTATTTTTAGGAATGTACCCAGCTTTCTGTGACATAATTCTATAACCTGGGTGGTCAAGAATGAGCTAAACCCTGTCTTCAATTAACAATAAAATCCAGAAATAAACTCAAAAGGCCAAAATATCAAACCGTTCTACGAGATAATATTTGAAACAGATTTTTAATGGATCATTTTGTAGGTGGGTGTCAATATGATGAAAAGCAGAATATCTCAAATGAAATAGGATGTTATAGCACTTTCTAAAATATTTCATAGATTTTTTTGTTTTAAAATATGTTTAAGAAATGTATAACTAAAAATAAAATTGTTCTTACAAAGATCCTTCTAAGAGTCATTAACATATAAATATTCATAATATTAATTTTGATGCTCAAAAAGGAAAATTACTAATATAAGCATATACTAGATTTCTTTGTTCTTTTGTTTCTCCATGGTGAAGTCTTCAGTTTGTAATGCCCTCCTGGCAAAGAGATTTTTGTATATATTTTAAAATATTGCAGAATCATATAGATCTATAAAAGACTAGGGACAATTTCCCTAATATCTTGGAATAATAAAAGTAAAGAAAACAAGACCACATGGGATTAATAAGGTCTGCATAAATTATTATTTGCCATAATAGTTGTGACTTATTCTCCTGCACAGTTTGTCATTCCTGTAGAACTAAAATCAGTTTAAAAAAATCAAAGTCATTTGAATGAAATCCATGTGTATATGTGAAGTAAATTTTAGAGTGATAATAAATAGTGCTTCAATAATCACAGTTTTTTTGAATTCACCAAATTTTTTATACCTACAATTTTTAATTGTCATTTTGAAAAAATAGCATTTTAACAAAAATCTGGAAATATTTCATGGGTGTATTTGTATAGAAGTATTATGGTTTGGATCTGGAAAGTCCCTCAGAGGCTCAGGTGTTGAAGGCTTGGTCCCCATTCAGCAATGTTCAGAGATGGAGATTTGGGGAGGTGATAGGATCATAAGGGCTCTAGCCTCATCATGGGCCAGTTCATTGATGGATTCATAATTTGAAATGACTACTGGGAGGTGGTGGAGACTATAGGAGTTGGGACCTAACTAAAAGTAGTAGATCCTAGGAGGTGTGCCCTTAGGAGTGTACCTTGCCTACTCCCCCCCACCTCTCTCTCAGCTTCCTTAGCCTCCACAGGGTGAGTTTTCTTCTGCTATGCTCTTCTGCCATGATGTTCAGCCTCACCAAGCCCAAAACAATGAAATTGGCTGAACATGTACTGAAATCTCTGAAACTGTGAGGCAAAATAAATCTTTTTCTCAGGTAATTTGGTGTTCTCAGCTACTTTGTAACAGTCAGGAAAATCTGACTTACACAAGAAGAAATTACAAATAGATTTTAGTGTACAAATAGATTTTAGTGTACAACTAATAGACTATCAATATAAGACTAACACATGACAAAAGAGTTATGTGGTATAACAAATAATAGAGAGATAAATAGTATAAACTAGATGATTAATACTATGATGAAATTGTGAATGAATTTTCACTTTATACTTCTTTGAAATTTTTATTTTTAAAAACAGTATCTTTAAATATGTAAAATAAATATTTTTGTACTGTTTTGTCCAGTAAAGTTAACAAAGACAACAGAAAATAAATGGTAGCAGCTTCCATTACACATAAATTTTATAAAACATAAAGGTAACTTGCCCATTCCAAATATACAGAAACAGACCTTCACATATACACAAAGAAGTGCACACAGGAGCACTTTTACTTACAAGTTAAAAATACAATGAAGAGTAAAGCATTAAAGATTAGAAAAGAAAGAAGGCAGAGAGAACAGATAGTGTCAATGACTGAAATTTGGAAAAATCTTTAGAAGTACTGAAGTATTGAAGATAATCACTATTATGAAAGCATGGAATAAAGGGTTTATATTCAACTCATATTTTGAAAAAGAGACACATTTTCATGGAAAGTGGTTATGATTTGAATGTGAGGTATAACTGCTATATTACTGCAGGAGTGTTCTGAAGTAAAATGATTGAATTATGAGAGCTGCAACTTAATCTGTCCATCTAAGTTTGAATAATCTGTCCATCTAGCTGGGTGGTAATTGAGGAAACTGGGGTGTGACTTCAAGAGTGGGTCTCTGGAAGGTGCACCTTCCTTGTGTTCCTTTTCCTTTTTGCTCTCTGCTTTCTGGGCCAAATGAGGTGAGCAGCTTTTGTCAACCATGCCCTTCAGCCATGGTGTTCTGGCTCATCTCAGGCCCAGAGTAACGAAACTGGCTGACCATGAACAGAACCTCTCCAAACTGAACTTTCCTTCTTCTAAGTTGTTTTTGTCACAACAACGAAAACTAACACAAGCAGATAAGATCCATAATGTTGTTCCAAGTTAACTTTGGTTACTTCAAGCTATTTAAACTTATTTCTAGTACAAGAGATGAGACAACTTAAAAATCTCATTTACCAGATTTCCTTGTAGTTGGAAAACTGAGGAGGTAAAATGGAGATATTTTACAATGTGATCTGGGTTAAAGCAGTTGTATGTGGGGATGGGGGGGTGGTGGAGAATCAGCAGTCACACATGGACAATATTTTTTGACATCTGAACCACAGTTGGCAAAGCATGGTAGAGAAATCCAAAGTCTGTTGGAACCTACTGATTTTCACTCTTTCAGCTGTTTCACACCTAATTCTAATATACACTTTATGCCTTAAATTCCAGGACAGAGTGGATTTTATATCCTGTACTAAACACAAATGCCAGAAATGTGAGTCACTCCAAGGTTTGTGATTTTCTGAGGGTAGAGAAATTGTGGCATAGAGATTAATTGCCCCTGATGTGCTTAATCTGAATTCCTGATCTGGGAGAATCCGTTATCAAAAAATAATTCTTACAGGAAACCACTAAATTATGTGGCAATATCCTATTAATTTGATATTTTAATATAGTATTGTATTAGTCAGTTTTTATGCTGCTGTGATTAAAGGATCTGACCATAGCAACTATAGACAAAGAAAAGTTTATTTGAGGGCTCACAATTTCAGAAGTCCATCGAAGGCTGATTCCATTTCTAGGGGCTTGAGATGAGGCTAAATATCATGGCAGAGTATGTAGCAGAGGGGAGCAGCTCACATCATGGTGATCAAGAAGCAGAGAGAGCTCCACATTCCAGATACAAAATATATGCTCAATTGCCATGCCCCAAATTAACTACTTCCTCCAGGCACACCCCACCTGCCTCCAGTCACCACTCAGTTAATCCCATCAGGGGCTAATTCACTGATTTGGTTAAGACTCTCACAACCCATTCATTTCTCCTCTCCACCTTCTTGCATTGTCTCACACATGAGATTTTGGGGGACACCTCACATCCAAACCATAACAAGTATCAAATTCTCCATTAATAAAAACTAAAAGAGCATGCCTTTGACTTTGGCTGGGTGACTGACTGAAATTTGAAGGGTCTGCAGTAATTTGTTAATGAAAGTTATAAAGGCTTAGCGGCACTATTGGAGAAACCTGCAAATATAGAAAAAATTGCTTGGGAAGCAGAAAAAATAAATACTCTTTATTACAAGGGGCCAGAAAATTTGCCAACACTCACCAATGTTGTATAAAAGAGAAAAATTATCTAATGCATTGGCGGAATTGGTAAAAGGGAAATATTAAGAATGTGCAAAGTGCCAACTCTTTAAGCCATGCCTATTAAGATATGGATCTGAAGAAACTGATAGCAAAATGGGATACAACTTGGATTGTCTGTTCAAGAAAAATTTAAAGGAAACAAAGTATGTTGGATTACTGCATTAGAAAATAGATTTCTCCATTCCAGTATCTCTAAGATACATTCTCAAAGTAAGAACGGTCTCAGGGCAAAGACCAAAACCATAGCAGTGTCAGGAAAATGTCTCAAGGTAAAGGTTAAATGAAGGAATGATTGTAAATCATAAACAACTCAAACAAGCCCTATAAACACATTAAAGAGATAAAGGATTTCTAAGAATATTAACATTAACATTACACCAGACCCACTTTCTCTATTTAAAAAATGGTATCATAAGACTGTCCAAGTGCTTGTCCATAGATATTTGTTAAATGGAGTGGATATGTAAATTACAAGTTGATACATGGGAAAAAATAATTCAAAAAGACTATAAAGAAATTTTATCAGTTTGAACTGAAGGGGGCAGAATTTATGAAAATTTTGAAAAAAGTACTTAAAGTGCCCAACTTTTTATTTGCAGGAAACTAGAGGAAAAAGCTACCTAGTTGTAATTAGTAGTGAATCCTTATGAAAAAGAAAGGATAAATACATGACAGTGCCAGGATTCTAGAATGTGAAACAAAGAACCATGGAAAACAATACTAATGGATCCCTAATCAGGAAAGTGGCAACATATATTAGTCTGGATTTCACAATTGCCATAGCCCACTAACTGTGGTGTCCAGACCATATCCTCTCTATATTTTGAATGAAAGAATCCATAATATTACCCATGTCTCTCCCACCATTGTTATTTTTGTGTATTATCTTTTCAGTTTCTGATTCCTCATGTTCAGAAGGATGGCACCAGGAGAATTTCATGTCTGAAGCATTATTCCTATCTGGATATGGCCTAGATGACAAAATCTTGGACTTAAGTCGATAGCAAAATGGGATAAAACTTGGATTGTCTGAGAGAACAGGTAGGTGTACCATGAATGTGGGAAGAATTTAAATAATTTGTGATCAAAGAATAAACTGGAGATTTTAAAACAGCTCTCTATTTGTCAGACTCCTCTTATCAAAAGGTTGGTGGTTGTCATCTTTACATTTCATTCTGGGAAGGTATAGGGCTGCTTTCACAAACAGGATATGACAGAAGCCATGGAGTACAACTTCTGAGACAGGATCATGAAAAACACAATAGCTTTTTCAGTCTGTGTAGGTGAGAGTGTGTGAGAGTATGTGCATTACATCTGTGGGACATCGTGTAAGGAATCTGACTATCCTGAAGTCACCATATGGTGAGAAAACTGAACAAGCAAAATGGAGGAATCCCATGTAGGTACTCTTGTTGGCAGTCCTACACTTTAATTCATCCCATTCTAGAGACCCATATGTGACAAATATCCTGCTTTTTAGATATTTTAGTCTAAGACAACGAGGTATTCCAACTTTTGGGTCTTCTTAGCTCAAGAGTCAGACATCATGGAGGCCCACAAAAATTGTGAATGTAACAATTTTGTCTAACCTCTTAAGTTTAGGGATAATTTTTAAAAGTAGAAATAGTAACTGTGGGACCTAATGAGGATCAATAAACATAAGAATAGAAGTTAATAACTTTTTTGCGGGGGGAGGGTACCAGGGATTGAACTTAGTGGCACTTGGCCACTGAGTCACATCCCCAGCCCTATTTTGTGTTTTATTTAGAGACAGGGTCTTTCTGAGTTGCTTAGCACCTCACTTTTGCTAAAGCTGGCTTTGAACTTCTGATCCTTCTGCTATAGCCTCCCGAGTGGCTAGAATTATAAACATGTGTCATGGTGCCCACTAAAAGTTTAATTACTTTATTCAAAAAGAAAGCAGAGCAGAAAGTGCAGTCATGATTAATTTGTGAAAAGAAACATAAAATTTTTAATGAAAAATGATTGATCTGGGTTTTAGATTCTACCAAAGTAAAATTATGGTTATATCTATTTTTCTTTGGCAGTTGTCAACACTGCAGTAAATACTACTTCCTTCTGAGTATCAAATTCATGGTATAAAATTATTATATTAAAATGTCTCAGTAGTATTTTCCAACCATATAGTGAACATATAACTTAAATGAACTAAAAACTTAAAGTACAGATATACTTGAATGTATATTTTGTGTTTATCTATCTTACTGATAAGTTTAAATATATGAAAAGTTTTGTATGTCACTTAAGTAACTATTCTTCTTCACTAAAAGCTAAAATTTGTGCTTTACAAAAGAGTTATGAGCCAAAGTAAAGAACCAGAAGGGTTAGTTAAATGATGGATACTTTTATTATGTAATTTAATATTCAAGTTAAAATATTTTTCATTCGTTCTTCCACCATAATTTGTAACATCATTATTCTTTGATTCTTTATTCTTGAACCTATATATTCTTTCTTCTTTCTCTGAAGACTATTAATTGACTTATAATATTAAGAAGGATTTTGAAACAGGAAAATATTAATCTATCTAATTAATTATTAGTATCTTAAATCATATTTTTTTCTACTTTAGCAACTTAATAAGTATTATTTTCATGTGGAAAACAAGAATAGAATACAGGGCTGGGAATGTGGCTCAAGTGGTAGCGCGCTCGCCTGGCATGCGTGTGGCCCGGGTTCGATCCTCAGCACCACATACAAACAAAGATGTTGTGTCCGCCGATAACTAAAAAATAAATACTAAAAAAAAAAAAAGAATAGAATACAAAAATAACAATGACCAAAATCAATACTCTAATTTTAAGGCCCAATTCATTTTCTATATAGTTTTCTTCCTTTTCATAGAAAAATTAGCAAAGACATTCTGAAATTCAGGTTTGAAGAGCTTTAAACTCTTTTTTAATGGCTTTTTAGATGATTCCAGTCTATGTTGTTGAGGTATCACAAACCTTGGTTATTCTTGGTTCAGGAGTTAGACATCATTATCACATTTATTCAGATATTTGGTAGGCATGTCAAAGCAAATTTTATTTTTCAATATTTCCTAATTTTTAATGTTTCTAGAGAAAACCTAATCCCATTTTTTAATTGAAATTTCTTTCTGGCTTTGTGCCTTAGTTTGGTGAAGTGAACCAGTAGAGTATGTGTGTGTGTAATTTTATGTATATTTTATATTGTGTGTCTTTGTTATGAGTTGTAAACATAATAAGAAAATGTAGAGGAGACTGAAAGATGGTGTAAGTGAGTTTGGCAGTAAGTCCTGATCTCTTCACAACAGATAAAGGAGGCAATGACGGAAAAGCAGTATTGAGAGGTGGATGACAAAATAAATGCTCATAGACTCAATATTACAATTTGTGAGACCTGGATAAACTGGAAGATAGGTTACCAGAGCAGAAAATGAACTAACAAATAAAATAGATTCAAAGTCCCTTAACCCCAGACTCTAATCAATTTATGGAATGGTGGTGGTGGACAGAGAGAGAGAGAGGGAGGGAGTGGAAACCTTCTTAAGCTCACTCACTTAAAAATATATGGAAAGAAAAAAAAACATTACAGTCACAGCAGAGTTATTTTTTAAATATTTTTATTAGTTATTAATGGACCTTTATTTATTTATTTGTTTATATGCAGTGCTGAGAATTGAACCCAGGGCCTCACACATGCTAGGTGAGCCCTCTACCCCTGAGCCACAGCCCCAGCCCACAACAGGGTTCTTAAAACAGAAGAAACAGCTTGAAATCTTGAAAACAGATTTAAAGAGAAAATTCAGCCTGGGGTTCTGCAAACTCTTGTGGAGCCCTCAGCTGACCAGTCATCCCCTTAAATCAACATGGTGTCTTCCCACACCCAGACAACTGCAAATTAAATCAATGAGAAGTACCCTGCAGTGGAACCTCTTAAGAAAACACTTGAAAAGGACCACTACCTGTCCAAAATTGCTGAAACCCCCTCTCCCTCCCCCTCATCACAAAGGAGGGGAATAGATTGGTGGAGACCTGTGCTGGGAAATGCATCTGACCCTGCCCAGCACAACCTTGGCAAGGGCTGAAAGCTCTCTGTGGTGTCCACTTCCTTGATTCAGACAGAGATAACAAGGAAGCAACTTAGGTCCTGAACAGAGGAAAGCAGATTCCCTAGGCACTGACATTGTGAGGAGGCACCATGAGAAGCCTAGGAATGCTGAAAGGATCACTGGGCCATACCAGAGGAAAGCTGCCTGAATGTCAAATTACATAGACAAGGTTCCCAGATGGTGGCAGCCATAAAGAGAATGCTGCTAGATAAGTTCCTCAGGATAGTTAAGTTGAAAACACCTGCAAAGATAACTAGAAGGAGCTTAGTTAAGCTTGTCAATTACCAAAGCCTTCACAGTAGCCTGAATTGATGCCTAGTCCAAAATATGATTACAACTGGGGAGTGAAAGAGCATTGTTTGGATACTTGCATGACCTTGTATCAGACAGTAAACAGAGGGAATCGATGCCCACCATTCACAGCCTGGGGCAGTGGAAACTAGAGTCCAGGTGAACTGTCTGAGTCCCTTCACTACAATACCTTAGAGCATGGTGTCAGTTGAAGGAATATTTCTGCACCACAGAACACCCATGGAAATCCAACATCCAGAGTACAAGTACTCACAGACAGATACTAGAACTTCACTACTGTGAAAAAGATTCTGTAGAAGGGAGAAAGGACACAGAGACCCACAGCAATCACAGGGACACTCACTGAGTCCTAAACATTGGTACACAATAGAAACAACCAAGGCACAACACTGCA
Organism: Marmota marmota marmota; assembly: GCF_001458135.2. Classification (NCBI taxonomy): domain Eukaryota; kingdom Metazoa; phylum Chordata; class Mammalia; order Rodentia; family Sciuridae; genus Marmota; species Marmota marmota. The sequence goes on along the minus strand of NW_025999998.1, from coordinate 15,671,765 downwards.
CCCTATGAGCACTCGGATTAGACCACTTTGAAGATAGATTTTCAGACCTAAAAGACAAAGTATATAATCTTGAAAGTAAAGTTGATCACACATGCACGTGCGCATGCGCGCGCACACACACACACACACACACAGAGATGTAAAGAGACCATGAACAGAACATTCAAGAAATCTGGGATAACATTAAAAGTCCAAATTCAAACATTAATTGAGATAGATAAAGTCTCTAAAATACAAGCTGAAAGGATTCACAATTGTTTCAATGAAAATGTTTCAAATCTTAAGGATGAGATGGAAATTCATATACAGGAAGCATATAGGACTTTGAATATATAAAATCACAATATATCCACTCCAAGGCACTTTATAATGAAATTAACTAACCTACGGAATAAGGATAAAATTCTAAAAACTGCAAGAGAATAATTACTAGTCACAGTTAGAATTAAACCAATTAGGATTTCAACTGATTTCTTAATCCAGACACTAAAACAAGAACTTGAAATATTATATACCAAGCTCTGAAAGGAAATGTATGCCAACCAAAAATACTATAACCAGAAAACTACGCTTCAGAATTGACGATAAAATAAAAACCTTCCATGATAAACAGAAGATAGAAGAATTCATAACCAGAAAGCCTGTACTAATAAAATACTTAATAAAATATTTTATAAAGAAGATATGAAATGTAAAAGTGAAAACCAGCATACGATGAATTAGACTAGAAGAATAGTAAATTAATGAAGAATCAAGTTCAATTTAAATATTAGAAATAAAAATGGCAGGGAATAAAAATCATTTTTCAATAATAACATTGAATGCAAATGATCTAAATTCTTGATTTATCAAAGGACATAGTTTGGAAAATTGGATGTAAAAACAAGACCCAACAATATGCTGTCTGCAAAGAGACTTCCCTTAGAAGCAAAGACATCCACAGTCTGAAGGTAAAAGGAAGGGAAAAAATATACACCATTCACATGGAACTCATAAACAAGCAGGGGTAGCTATTCTCATATCAGATACAGTGGACTTCAAGGCAAGACTAATCAGAAGAGACAAAAAAGATCACTTCATACTGCTTAAGGGAATCATACATCAACAAAATGTAATGATCATAAATATTTATGCCCCAAACAGGGAGCATCTATATATATATCAAACCCTTCTCATTATTAAAAATCAAATAGACGATGATACAAAAGTCCTGGATGACTTTACCATGTCTCTCTCACCCATGGATAGATCATCAAAACACAAACTAAGTAAATGATCTATAGAACTAAAAAGCATCTATAGAACTATAAAAAGTAGATCCAAGAGACATCTAGTGTTTCATTCATCAACGACTGAATTCACTTTCTTCTCAGCAGTGCATAAAAAATTTTCTAAAATAGACCATATTTTAGATCACAAAGCAAATCTTAGCAAATACAGAAACAATAGACTCATTACCTTACATTCTACCAGATCCTAATGGAATGAATTTAGAAATCAATAAGATAAAAAACATAAACCACCCCAACACCTGGAGATTAAATAAACATTTTGAAATGATGAATGAGTAGCAGAAGAAATCATGAGTGAAATTTTAAAAAAATATTAGAAGTAAATAAGAATAGTGATTAAAACATATCAAAAATTCTGACAGTATGAAAACAGTTCTAAGAGGAAAGTTCATAGCATTGAGCTCATAAACCCTTGCTCCAATAAGCTAGAAAATCTTTAAGATAGTGACAATTTCCCAGAGACATTTGACCTGCCCAAATTGAACCAGGAGGATATAGAAAACTTACAAAGATCAATTTCAAGTAATGAAATTGAAGCAGCTATTGAAAGCCTATCAATAAAGAAAAGCCCAAGACTGGATGGATTCTCAGAAAGTTCTATCAGACCTTCAAGGAAGAACTAATTCCAATCCTCCTCAAAATATTCCATGAAATAGAAAAGGAGGTAATGCTGCCAAATCCATTTTACAAAGATAATATCACCACGATACCACAGCCAAAGATGCATGAAGGAAAGAAAGCTTCAGACCAATAACCTCAATGAACTTAGATAAAAAATTCTTAATAAAATATTGGCAAAGCACATACAAAAACATATTAAAATTATAGTGCACTATGATCAAGTGAGTTTCATTCCAGAGATACAATTTTGGTTCAAAATATGGGAATCAATGAATGTAAGTCACCACATAAATAGATTTAAGGATAAGAATTACATGATTATCTCAATAGATGCAAAAAGAAAGCATTTTGTAAAGTACAACACAGTTACATGCTTGAAAGACTAGAAAAATTAGGGATAGAAGGCACTCAACACTGTAAATGCTATGTATGGCAAGCACAAGGCCAATATTATTCTGAGTGGAGGAAAACTAAAAGCATTTTCTCTAAAAACAGGAACAAAAGAAGAATGCCCACTTTTACTATTCCTATACAACATAGTCCTTGGAACTCTAGCCAGAATAATGAGGTAAGAGAAGGAAATTAAAGGGATACAAAGAGGAAAAGAAGAGCTCTAATTATCTCAGTTTGCTGATGACATGATACTATATTTAGAAGATCCCGAAAAAATCTACCAGAAGACTTTAAGAGCTCATACTTCAATTCAGCAAAGTAACATGATAAAAGATCAACATTTATGAATCAATTGAGTTCCTGTACTCCAATGATGAATCTCCTGAAAAAGAAATTAGAAAATCTATCCCATTCATAATAGCCTCAAAAGAAAAAAAAATGGGAATCAATCTAAAAAAAAACAGAAGAAGGAATTCTACAATTAAAACTTCAGAACACCAAAGAAAAAATTGAAAAAGACCTTAGAAGATGGAAAGACCTTCCATATTCTTGGATAAGCATTATTAATATTGACAAAACAGCTATACTACCAGAAGCACTATGCAGATTCAATGAAATCCCCTTTTAAAAAATTCCAATGACATTTTTCACAGAACTAGAAAAAACTGTTCTTAAATTCATTTGCAAAAATAAGAGACCCAGAATAGCCACAGCAATATTCAGCAAGAGAAGCAAACCTAGAAGCATCATAAGAATGGACCTCAAATTATACTACAGAGCTATAGTCACAAAAACAGGATGGTATTGGTACCAAAAAAGGCATGAAGACCAATGAGATAGAACAGAAGACACAGAGACAAATCACATAAATACAGTTATCATATACTAGAAAAAGGTGCCAAAGAACATATATTGGAGAAAAGATTTCCTCTTTAACAAACAGTACTGGGAAAACTGAAAATACATATGTAATAAAATGAAATTTAACTCCTATCTCCCATCCTCGACTCAAAGTGGATCAAAGGTATTAGATCAGAATCCCTGCATCTACTAGAAGAAAATGTAGGCCAACACTCCAACATGTCGACTTAGGAACAAACTTCCTAAAATGCAAGAAGTAAAATAAAAAATAAATGTGATGGTATCAAACTAAAAAGTTTCTTCCCAGCAAAGGAAACAATCAAGAGCTTTAAGAGAGAGAAGAGAGAGCCTACATAATGGGAAAAAAAAATCTTTGCCACTTGCTCCTCAGATAGGGCATTAATGTCTAAGATATACAAATAGCTAAAAAAAAAAAAAAAAAAGAATGGTCAACAAACACATGAAAAGTTGTTCAACATCCCTAACAATTAGGGAAATGCAAATTAAAACTACATTGAGATTTTATTTCACTCCAGTTAGAATGGCAGTTACCAAGAATTCCAATAACAACAGATGTTTGTGAGAATGTGGGGAAAAGGGTACATTGTTGCTGGGCCTGCAAATTAGTGGAAGCACTCTGGAGAGCAGAATGGAGATTGCTCAAAAAATTAGAAATGAAACTACCATATGACTCAGCTATCCCACACCTCAGTATATATCCAAAAGATTTAAAATCAGTTTAAGCTGGGCACAGTAGAGCATGACTTTAATCCCAGCATCTCGGGAAGCTGAGGCAGGAGGATCTCGAGATCAAAGCCAGCTTCAGCAATTTAAGGAGTCCCTAAGTAACTCAGTGAGACCCTGTCTCTAAATAAAATACAAAAAATGGGATGAGGATGTTGCTCAGTAGTTAAGTGCACTTGGGTTCAATCACTGGTGCTAAAAACAAACAAATCAGTTCTGCACAGTGATATAGCCACATTATGTTAACAACAGCATAATTTACAATAGCCAAGTTATATAGCTAACCTAGATGCCCTTCAACAGGCAGATGAATTTTTAAAAATATGATACATATGAAATTGAATACATATATATGGAGTATTTCTCAACCATAAAGAAGAATGACTTTATGACATTTGTCAGTAAATGAATGGCTCTGGATACTATCATGCTAAGTGAAATAATCAAATCCCCCCAAAACAAAGGCTGAGTTTTCTCTCTGATATGCAGAGCTTAATCCAAAATAGGGAGGTTCAGATAAAATAGATGAAAGATCAGGGGAACTGACAAAGGGGAATGAAGGGTAGGGGTAGGAAATGGGATATGGAAAGACAGTGGAATGAATTTGATAGGAGTTTCCTGTATACATAGATGAATATATCACAGTGAATCTCACCATCATGTACATCCACAAGATACTAATTAAAAAAACTTTAATAGCAGAACAATCAGGAGAGTAGAGGGAAGGGAATGAAAAAGAGGGAAAGGAGAGAAGATGAAATACTGTGGACAGAATTTGAACAAATAATTCCATGCTTTATAATTATGTCAAAATGAATCCTAATGTTGTGTATAACTGAAAAGAGCCAATAAAAAAGAATAACAGTAATGGCCAATATCACTGTGTTTACTTTCAATATTTCTTTTGATGGACCATGTTTATTCTTATTTAAAAAATTGTGATTTTTCACATTACAAAATAACAGAGACAACTGTCACATTTTGTGTATTTTTATGAAATAAATCAGCTCTTTACAAGCAAAAAAAAAAGAAAATAAAATGTACTCTCACACTTGGCAAATCCTCATGTGTAAGCTATAAATATTAATACATATGAAAGAAAACTATGGTAAAAAAATTCTCCCTTTAACATTTTAGTATTAATAATTTCTTAAATTCATTCTTCTTTACTTTGAAAATTAAGGGAAAAAGCTATTCTCTTGAAAGGATGGTTAAATCTTGTTTTATAAAATTTTGTTTTGAGCTTTGTGACTCATTTTTTGTCTGTTTTCATAGCATCAGAGAACTTTGACCTGCAAGGTATCCTACAGAGATTATTTTGCCAATTTTCATTTAGTTGGTAAAGCAACATGCATGTTGGATAGTACCAATGTGAACTTGAGAGTTGGTTCCCTTACTCACCATTTGGGGTTATTGCCTAAACTTTTTTTAAATTTTATTCAAGTGAATTTAATTCTATTTTAACAAAAGCACTTCATCTGAGACTTTTCTATTTGTGCTTCCTTTATATAAACTTAAGTAGAACCCAAACCTAATTCCAGAATAAAAACACAAACAGTAACATGGGCAAATTAATTATAAACATAACCATAAGCCACAGTTAAGGGGGAAAGGGATGAAAACTTTAAATTTCTTGCTTGCATTTCTTTGGAAATTTTTCACAGAAAATTAAGAATCAGATGGATTATTTTTTGCAAGTTCTTAGTTCTGGCAGTAAATTTCTCAGTGGCCTATACAGTCAAATGTACTTTGGGAGGCTAACTTTGATCATGCATAAAATTAGCAGGGAAATCAAATCAGCTACAAGGTCTCTTTCAGTTTTAAATTGCTTGTTGTTTATGAAACAAACACGCAGAGAAAAAAATACATAAAAAACATCAACCATGTTTTTCTATATACTTTGCCAAATATTTACAGAATAGACAGCTACAAAACTTAAATTCTCAAATATTATATCTCTAAAGAGGACACAGTAAAGGTGATTACAGAAGGAAAAACAAATTCAACACTGCTTGATATTGGAGAGAAAGAGGTTGCTACATCAAGAAAAGGAATTTGGATAACGAACAAGAAGAAACAGAAAATAAAATTTTAGATCTCAATCAGTGATCATCCTATTCTTGAAACTGCCCCTACCATTAACATTTCCTTCCCTGTAAAATAAACTAGATGTCTTCTTGGAAATTTGACTATACTCATAAACTTTAGTCAACCTGAGCTAAAATTTCAGAGCTTATTAATATGCTCCATATATTTTAATGTACTTTGGGATGTTACCTGAATCTTACTAAAGAGATGCAAACCCTCCCAGAGTTTCATTGTAAAAAAGTCCTTGGTCTTTTAATCTTGGCGTCTAAGCAATTAAATATAAAATTAAATATAAATAAATATAAAAACCACTTCTCAGATTTCAATCTAAGTTTACATTGAAATGAAAATAAAGTTTGTATTTTACTGAGCTGAGACCAGTTAGCTGGATGGACAGGTGGATGGTGAAATGGAAACTGAATGAATGATTCCATTGCTGTGCAGTGTCACATGTTGGTGAACATTACTCAAAACTCTGAAAAATAAATGGATTTCCAAAAGCACAGTGCCATTTGGCTTGAAATTTAATTCTCCTTCTTGTTCCTGTATGGAATCCTGGGCACTATGAATTTAAGTGGAGAAAAAGGGCAATAGCTTTTTGCCTACCCCTGGTTTTCTGGTTGCTGGTCCATAAATTTCTACTGATATAAATGTTTACCTTTGTTTCCTTTCATATGTCTTGTAGGTTGCTTTTTTATCAACTCATTTTTTAGTTAATCTTTGTGTACTAACAAATTGGCAGAATGACAAAGATTAGCAGGTAAAAAGGAAAAAAAAAATGACAAATGTTATTCTCTCTACCACCAAGCAGTAAAAAGGACAAAAGCAACTCTTTCATCTTTATAATATGAATACTTTTCTCACTCCTGGAATGAGAAACTACATCCTGTTTTACTGAAAAAAGTTCCCCCTAGGTATAAAATAATTGTAGATAATGGAAAATGTTGAACTCCATAGCACTTTGAGCTGGACCACTCTAGACACCTCTTCTTGCAAAACTAATTGATCTTCCAGAAATCTGAAGTAACTTTTGCTGGCAGCCATGGCTATTCTTTTGGTGCAGCAAACATATAAAATTCATTAAAATTTTCTCACATTCAATTAGTGCTTTTGCCAACACATGTCAGAAGTAATGAGTTAACTTTTAAGTATTTTCAAGGCTTGGGAAGGCTGGTGGCTTTACTTTAAGATTATAAAATTCATTGGCCTACATTTAAATAAAGTTTTTTTTAAGTTGAGTTTGAGTTAGTTCTAAGGCACACTGCAATATTTTTAAAGCATCAGGAAGAAATTTTGTATTAATGTGATGCATCGTGCATCCTTTATCTTGTCACTTTAATTTCTAAGACCTCAGAGTGTTTCAAATTTATAATTTTTGTTCTGTTTTGTCACCTAACCCTGATTATGAACAAATGTAAATAAATGTATATATAGAAAATTGAAGTCAGCTTCACCTTTTCTCCTCATGAGGTCAGTTTCCAAAACAGATTTTACAAAGTGGGGAAGGGTATGCTTCTGATTTTGACCTCATCCATTCCTTGGCATTAAATGTTCCTCTTCTCTCTGAAAGAGCCACAGGTCTTGTCACTGTTGATCAGTGTTTGGAATTATTGGGCTGCAGCATTTTGTCCTTAATATGATGGAGCTCTCTTCCTTCAATTTTTTTTAATCAAACTACTCCTTTCTTAAATCCCCTCCTAGACCCTACCTTTAAGCACTGCACATATGAGTATCCATATAATATGTCCATCTTGAGATTCATTCTACACAGTGCATTTACCAAAATTAGAGTTTTTCCATTCTACAATAAAAATCTCACAGGGTTTTTACCAGGATATTTAATATACAAAGCTTCACATATCAGTCTGAGGAAAATAAAGATAAAATAATTACGATCATTTTTAGGATTTTCTGAATAGTATAAGTGGTAGACATGTATAGCTTTTCCCTGTTTGTTATGTGAAGCCCTATATCTTTCTATGTACTTACTGGGAATTATTATGTAACATTTATACATAAAACACAGACACACACAAATACATGAATCTCATTAACTAAACTAATTTTTAGAGACTGTAATTTAAACCAGAATACAGAAAAACAGCTCACCTCTGAACTTCAAGGTTGTTTTATTTAACCCCATGTAAATTTTAAAGAAGCCAGTGAGTTTTCAAACTAAGGTATTCCATATAAAATTCAGGATATTGACATGTCTTGAATTCCCTGTCACTCTGGGGTGACATTCCCAAGTGTTAAAGATCAGATGGATATGAATAGTGGTTCACCCCTGCCATAGAACTTGAGCCCTCCACTGTGACACCCTCTCCATCACTAACACAATACCCATGCATGCCCTTCTAACCAGCTACTTGTCACTTTACATTCCTGGTCCTGGACATAGATTCTGTTTTTGTCTCTTAAAGGTTTAGACTTGGTTGGTAACCAAGAAAAAAAACAATCTCTCTGCACTATAGTTTGAATAGTTGCCTTTTCCCCCAGTGAAATAAATACAATGCACTATTCCGTAATTACTTCCTTTCCATCTTTTCCCAGAAAAAAATTATAATGGCTTCTTTACTTAGGAAGACTGCTTTAAATGGCTTTACCCTTTTTAGGGACACTGCTGAAACTTTGAAAAGACTACATTTAAAATTTGATCAGGGTCCTAGACAATTGAACTTTCATGTAGGAATTTTCTTTGTGCTTTTGGGGGGTGCAGAAGACAAATTACTTTAATTCTTCTATTTTTATACATACTCATAAATAAGATGATTCATAAGTACAATTCAATTGACTTACCTAAATAGTTATAATTAGTAAGAATAGGTTTTAAAGTCTATTTAGTTTTATCTAAATTTAATTATATTATGTATGAAGAGATACCAGGACTAACAGTACTTTTGTTTTAATATCATATACTCAAAATTATAGTGCCAGTCAGAATAAAGGCTGTACATAATTACTCATATTTGACATGAATTATGAAAACTGAATACATGGATGTAAAGTAGTCAAGGAAGAAAAAGTTATTTTAGGCAGAAATAGTTTCTCATGGGGATGACAAGAGGTGTATCTTGTCTGAGAAACAGAAAGTATTCTTAGTTCTGAATTGAAGTAAATGGTAGTGAGAAGGAAACAGGAGCCAAAAGAGTCTGGTGAGTAAACAGAAGAGGTGCAGAGATACAATTACTATTACAACTAGCTTTGTATGTCTTCTCAGAACACAAAACACTGTCTTTGGAATTTCATGGTAATGGTTGACCAAATTTCTTTGGTTATATAGAAAAATAACATCATAATAGTTGCTAAAGTTACTTTACCCTGTGAACAATGTCTTATGAACTGCAGAGGGAGGCATATGCAGTAAGAAGGTAGAAAATGAATTCTTAAAAAATATTGCAAACAAAGAATGACATATTTGTTAACTAAGACTTTATTATTGGAAATAAAGTATGTAAGAGGAATTTAACAGGTAGTTAAATCCACAATTGACCCAATGGATAAAAAAGCTTAGAAATAGCAAGCAGAATTGTTCAACTGGATGAGGAAAAAGGAACGAGTGAAGAAAACTCAGTTTTAGCAAGTGTATTAATAGCATTGTCCCTGAAATGATCTGCAAGGTTTCTTTCAAGGTTCAATACACACAACTGTGTGTGCACACATGTGCATGCACACAAACATACATACACACACAATGAGCTTGACAACTTCCTTTCTAATAGCTTACTTTAATAATTCAACTCTACCTCATTATCACATAATGGCTTCATCCCTGTCAAAAGAGATGGCAGGAATCTGCCCCTCTGTAAAAGTTAGGAACATGGATGGATTGTCTCCCCTAAAATACCAATTTTTCCATTTGCTGCTTTTTGAATCCAGTGCCTTACACATTCTGGGCAAGTGCTCTTTACACTGGTATATTCTTGGCCAGTGCTCTGCCACTGAGCCACTGGCTGAGCCCAAAAGATGAGTTCTTTTAATGATCCACTAAATAGGATAGCAGGAGATCATTTATAGTCTTATCAAGTGGATGAGCTGTGAGATGTCTCCATAAGATGTCTTGGAGAGTGTTTTTGGCTTTTTAAAATATATCACATAATGTTTTAATGAAATGATTATGTGGAGTATGAAAAAATTAAAGTTAATGGGATGTATGCTTGGAAGTTTCTTATCAATTTAATGCATACCTATAACCTATGGCCTCATAAATTCACCCTTAGGTATTTATCCAGGGGAAATAAAAATATACATTCATGAAAAGGCTCTGATTGTAAAAGTTCATAGTAGCTTTATCCAAAAAGACTAAAACTGAAAAAAACCCAGGTGTCTATAAACTTGACAAACAACAAACTAGCTGTGGAATGTGTACACAATGAAATAGTATTCAGTGATAAAATGGAACGAAGTACTGATACATGCTACGACAGTGCTAACTCTCAAAAATGTGTTGAGTAAAAGTAGTCAAACGCAAAAGAGCAATTATTGTATGATTCCATTCATGTAAAGTTTTACAGCAGGCAACACTGAAGTGTGCTGCTAGAAATAAAAACAGTACTTGGCTTCGGGAGTGGTGAGAGATTGATTGGAAAGAGATTTCGATTAACTTTCTGGGGATGAAATTGTACAGTATTTTGAGAGGTATGGATTATGCAATTGTATGCATTTTGTGAAAATGCACAAAACTGTAAACAACCTTTTACATTTATATATTATTCTTTAATCAAAAGGGAAAAGAAACAGCATCAACAGGAAGAATGCATGTGGAAACTATAATTGAAGCTTATCTTGGCTGAGAGAAGTAAAGAGAAAGATCTGGAGAAGAGACAAGACTGAGGGCAAAATGTTTTAAATTAGTGTCAGAGACTTGAACATGTGAATATTAAAGAAGAACAGCAGAGAAGAAAATGTCAAATTTAAACGTAGGGTATTGATGGAGCAATATCCTAGAGTGGGCAGAGGGAACTGGATTAAAGTTACCAAACATGTTTTACTTTTCTGCTCTAAAAGGCCAAAGAGAGAGAGAGAGAGAGAGAGAGAGAGAGAGAGAGAGAAGTCTCAGGAGGTTTAGGGACTTAGTCCAATTAATTTATAGTGGGTTACATAATCAATCATGAGAAGAGACTAAACATAAAAATTTCATTATTTGGGCTCCATGTTGTCCTCACAAGGATAAGAGTATCTCTGGGGCTTCTGTAATTGACTTCTAACAAGGTAGATAATTTTGATCATGTTAGAGACTTATTTCTGAAATGGACTCTGCCCTGGGCTACTGCTTTGGTAAGGAATAAGCAATAGCAATTCTTGTCTAAAATTGTTTTTATAGAAGAAAAGTCAAGTACTGAAAAGAAACTTTGCACAGGAATGACTGTGGACTATGAAGTCTGATGCAAACCAAAATTGCCAGATGCATTTGGAAAGACCTTACCTATCAGAATATGAAATGCTCGCTCAACCATGAACAGTTTCATATCATTGAGTTTAATGAAAAAGTACTTGGGTATCTATAAAGCAGAAAATAAATCAAACATATCTAGACAATCACTGCACCTTTTGGTACAGACACTTCACAGTCCCTTAAACCTGGGGACCTTTTGGAACATATTGGCCAAAATTATTAGGGACAATGAATGGGTACAAAAGACACCATGTGTGTTTAGGCCATGCTATTTGAAATTTGAGAATGCATGAGAGTGGCTAGAAACTCTTAAAAGAACAATATTGGCTAAATAATGATGATAGCTGCAACACTCCAAAAACAAAGCTCTGAAGTGGCTTCATTGAAAATTACTATGGATTATAAAACTTAAGTAAATAAAATAAATGGGAACCATCTGAGAGGAGAAAAACACAGAAATTAGAATTATGCTCAAAAAACCCAAGTACAATAGGAAAAAATAAAGCTTACATGCTCACATTGAACATTTGGTCTCATTTGGAACAAATCTCTCTTTGTTCTGTACTGGGTAAAATTCTGCTTTTTAATAATTACTTATTTTAATTTTATTATTTAAAAATACTTTCATTTCTGTCCAGTAAAATTGAACTATTAAAATTGTATAGAATCTTAATTCTTCATTTTCTTATTACTGGTGATGCCTATATTATGGAATGACAGGATCTTGATTTTATTATTTTTAGAGGTTCTACTGTACATGAGGAGCCCTTCTTTTTCCAGCCTTAATGAATGCAGGGAGCACTTTCTAGAGCTTTTATAACAAAATATCACAGGCTGGGTGGCTTAAACAACAGAAGTTTCTTTTTCACAGTTCTGGCAGCTGAAACCACGGGATTGACGTGTCAGCAGGTTGCAAGTCTCCTGAGGCCTGTCTCCTTTGCTGTCTTCTCTCTGGGTCCTCATTTGGCCTTTTCTGTGTGTGTGCACATAATGGGAGCCTCTTAGAAGGATACCAGTTACATTGGATTAGAGGCCTACACAAGTGGCTTCACTTAAACTCGTCTCTTGATAAGTTCTCACATCAAATACAGTCACATTGGGGGTTAGGCCTTGAACTGGTGAATGTTGGAGGTACACCGTTGGGTCCACAAATGGGTTTATGTCTGATTCAATATTTTGGAGTCCCCGCAGAACTGCTAATGAGCAAATACTGAAAAAAATCCAAAATATTATTCACACAGCTAGACCTCAGTTTGTAGACTATAGAATTAGACTGTGTCCTCAACAGATGTCCTTTCACCTTTGACCTTTCACCCATGAAAGAAAACGCTATGGGACTACTTATTTCTCTGTCTTCTGGAAAGTTGACCTTTACAATTCCTTCAAATGAAGATATAGGGAAATTAATCATGGAGGAAGTTTTCATGAAGTAGAAAAGCCAGAACTGATCATTTTGCCTTGGTGCCTTTGGGATTGGGAGATCTTGACAGAATAGGAGAACCTCGTGGCTATGATATGGTGGGGTTAGAGGATAGTTATTCTGGTTTATTTTGTTTATTACATTTATGTTTATTTTAACATGGGCTGGAAGGACCAGATATTCTGCCTGTCCCACCTAACTGAACAATCCCTGATACCAAAGTACCTACTAAGTATGATCAATACATTTGAGGAAGGTCAGAGAAGAAAGAAAAATCCAGACTGCCTGGCTTGAGAGCTAAATAAAGCATGGAGAAGTGGATCCTATTCTTTGCAAAGTGTTGCTTTAAGAAGGCTTCTCACCCTCAGCACTAGTGGCTTTGTGGGGTAGATAATTGCTTCTCATTTGATGAGGTGGTTTTTCTATGAATGGTAGAAAGTTTAGCAGCATCCCTGGTCGCTAGTCACCAAATATCAGTAGCTCTCCTACCCCATTGTGACACCTAAATATATCTCTCAAACATTGTTAAATGTCCCCTGGGGGATACAATTGCCCCAAATTGAGGACTGCTGTTCTAAAAGGAAGAAGAGAAATTAGGTATCTCAGGAGGAGTATAATGACCTATGAAATTTTATTTTTTCTAGGCTACCTTATTTTTCTTTAGATTGGAAGATACTTGGATATATTTAAAATTGGAAAAGTAATTTATAATTATCCATCAGTGGTTGACTAAGTGTGAGCATATCCTTGCTCTCTGAAACCAAACTGACATGAGCAGTAAACAATCAAAAAATAAAAACTCAAATAAGCAAAGGAAATAATAGGTAGAACAGGTTTTTTTTTTTTTTTTTGGTTGTTGTTGTAGTTTGTTTTTATTTGTTTGTTTGTTTTGAGTACCAGAGATTGAACTTAGGGGGCACTAGACCACTGACCCACATCCCTGGCCCTATTTTGTACTTTATTTATAGAGAGTCTCATTGAGTTGCTAAGCACCTTGACATTGCTGAAGCTGGCTTTGAACTCATGATCCTCCTGCCTCAGCCTCCTAAACTGCTGGGATTACAGGCATGTGCCACCTTGCCTGGCAATAAAACAATTTTAAATAGATGAGAAATTGAATTTGATTTTTGTTTGCAAGAAGGAAGATGGCATGGTGATTATTGAGTTAGTTTATCAGAAAAAGCAATAACTTCAGTGTCCAAAATATTTTACCTTTACCTTTATTATGCCCTGAAGATCAAAGCTACTTTAGCAGGTGTGGGTAATGCACAAAGGTAAATATGGTACAATTCATTAAAGTGAGCTCTCAAGTCCCTTCCCCATTTCTAGTCAGCAAGGAGGCTACTCTCAAATCCTAATTGGGATATTGGAATTTCCACTTTAACCAAGAGCAACTGAGTCAACTGAAACAGCTCGAGATTTGAACAGCTCAGGTAAGTACTCAAATACACACACCCAAATATCTAGAATTATTTCCCACTCCATGTTGGAACCATAGTTCCCTTCTTCACCTGAAAAATACTGTGTCACCTCAGGTAGAAACTTGGATAATTTTGACACAGACTGTATTAGTTGAATTATAAAACTAGATGGAAAAAAGTACAACTATTAAAAAAATAATAATTACTTCTCACATATGTGAATAGTCCAGGGAACAGTGACATGCATGGTACAACACAGTGAATCCTAGACAAAGGCCCTTGAGATTCTGACATTTCAACATGCAGCTTCCAAGGTTCTGGGTATTTAAACCTTGACATCTAGTTCTGTTACATTGACAAGATTTGTTTGGTTTTTAGTGATGTAAGTGGTGACTTGTCACATAATTCATTCTTTCACTGATTCATATCTTATTATTTTCACAGAACACTATTGAACTCCAGCTTTGAATCAGCTCACACACTAGTTCATGGAAAACAGAACTTGAATTCTGTTAGAGGAGATTTCCATTAGAAAAATAAAAAAGAAAATATTGTGCTTTCAAAATAATATTCAGCACAAAAATAATGCAAAGTAAAAAGGAAATAGAGACAAGTGGGTTAATCTTTTGGGTAGAGTGCTCAGAAAGGTTTCTTTGAGGAAGTGATATCTAAGCAGGGATGTGAAGTAGAAGGAGGATTACATCACATGAATACTTGAAAGAAGAGAATTTTAGAAACAACAGAAAGTTTAGAATCCTTGATGTGGTAACCAGAATGGTGCTTTTTTTTTTTTAACCATTTAGAACATTCTTTTTTTTATTTTTAAATTTGTTTTAATTAGTTATACATGATAGTTGAATGCATTTATGCCCTTTGATAGATCATACATAGATGGAATATAATTTCTCATTTTTTGAGTGTACATGTTACAGAATCATATAGGTCATGGATAAAGAAAATGTGGTGTATATACTCAATGGAATATTACTCAGCTTTAAATAAGAGTAAACTTATAACATTTGCCAGTAAATGGTTGGAATTGGAGAATATCATGCTAAGTGAAATAAGCCAATCCCACAAAACCAAAGGCCAAATATTTTCTCTAATATGCAGATGATAATTCACAATAAGATGGGGGAGGGGGAAACTAGGGAAGAATAGATTAGATTAGGTACCTTAGAATACCTTATTTTAGGTAGAGGAAAGTGATGGGAGGGAAGGGGAGGAGACATGGGGATAGGAGAATAGTAGAAAGAATGGTGCTTTTAAGGGAGTTATAGCTATAGTGAGAGTAATAAAGGCCGTCACTGAGGTGGAAAAAAGCCTTCTACCTTTAATCAAAATGTGGTAGGGAACCATTGATGGGTTGTAAGGGGGTTTTGAAATGATCTGATTTATCTTTTAAAGAATGATTGTGACTGCTTCAACAGGGCAAATGTAGAACAAGTAGACATAAAAGAGAACTTTGCAGTAATCTGGGCTAGAGATAGCAGAGATTTGAGCTAAAATCAAGATGAAGGTGTTGAGAAAAGTTTAGAATTGGTATTTAATGTTGAAGGCAGAATGGGTAAGATTTGCTAATGGATATAACTCAAGAAAGACAGAGATGAATCAAGAATATGTAGTTTCGTTTTATGGCCTCAACATCTAGTAGAATAGAGCATAGCTTTCTGAAGTGGAACAGACTAGGAAAGGTTCAATCTTCATAGATAGATACCGTAGTTCTGTGTTGGACATGTTAAGTATGACCATTAGATATATGAGCAAAGATCTCAAGGAAACTGTCAGGTATGGAACTCTGGAAATTGAGGGTTTGACTAGAGTTACTGAGTTGGAAGTCAGTATAATACAAATAGTATGTGAATCTATAGATCTGGATAAATTACAAAGGAAGAGATTGACTTTGAGAAGAAAGTATTTTGACTGGGACCCTTCAACATTTCTTGGTCCAGTATTTGTACATTCAAAGGGTTTCCAACAATGTACTGGCAAGGAACCGTCTGAAAGATAAATCAAAGGTTGGGGTTTAGGAAGTGATCTTACTTGGATAGAAAAGCATATAATTGTAGAAAACTTTTGAGAAGTCAGAGACCATTGTGGCTTTCGTCACTCATGGGATTCCTCTCATATTTCAGCCATCTAAATCTATACTGATAGTTGCTATGTCCACATAGCTAGTATATCTGCAGAAAATAAAGCAGAAGATTCAGAATTTAATGAATCTACTCATTCCTCATTCTCTGAATGTTTTGCCAGTGAAGGTAAAGATAACCTAAATCACAAATGAGGTACTTGAGCAAAAGAGCTTTTAAAATGAATCTTATATATTTAGTTAGACATTTTTAGTTGGAGAACTCAGAGTATTACAAATAATTTTCAAGCGAGAAAACACTGATGTCTCTTTCAATACAGTGCTAAGGGATGTGTGTTTTATAAATAATAGAAAGAATAATATACTTTTCGTTAGTCCCAGATGTTAGCAATCATGAATGTAACGGTACACCTCAGAAGAATAAGGAAACATTCTCTGAGTTTTGGAATATTATTTAATCTCTTCTAAATTACTTTTAATTTAATATTATTTATACACAACAATATTTCAGCCTTATTTAGCAAGAAAAAAGAGAAAATATAACCCAGGATGGTATAAATGCAATTATTTATAGGAGACAAGAAACATTTTTTAAATTCATAACTACGTAAGAATTAATATTGTTGAAATAACAGAAATCTAAGAGAAGCATTGTGCATGCAGAAAAATTATTACTCAAAATTCTGCACCTCACTAAATATTCAGGAGTGTGGTACTTACAATGCTCCCTCTATGCCTTTCATTTGGGTCTCAGAAATGTCTATCTACTCTTCAATGATTGCTTTTATCACTTACTATGTATTGAACTTATATATATTTTTAACATGTATATCTACCACATACATGTATTTGGGAATATGGTAATAACATATCACTTATCCACATTTAAATTTTTTTTACAAACTTTATAATTGTAATAACATAAAAATTAACCTATTATGAAAGTTGTCAGTAGTGTTTGATATAATGCTACACAAACAGAAATTTATAAGACTAGTACACACACACAAAATAACACATTTGTATGTGCCTTTATTTCCCTATGGAATGAGGTGAGGCTCATTTTGGAAAGACGATGTTATATTTCATGTAGTACTGGAAGGTCATTTAAAACAATGCTTTTGAAAAACATGTTTAATGCAAGCTACTGGGAAGTGCCAGCCTCTCCTGTCAGAAATACTGTTTGACTTCAATTGAAAAATGTTGGCCCATTAAATAATATGTTCAATTATTTCACTAGTAAAATAGACTTCCAGAGGAGACATCAAAGAATAAATAGGGTCTCTTATTTATTTATTTATTCACCGACCTCCTTAACTTTACTGTAGTGCAGCTAGATGTTAGTTAAGTGCTCTCAGGAAGGCTGAGTTACTATTCTTTATCTTAGCAATAAAACATTAATCTGCTTGGAGTTGTTTGTGAAAATACTATTAGTATTTAAACACTAGAAAGGTGACAATCTTCAAATGGTCAGTGCAATGATAAATACATCAGTGATTGTCAACTGTGGTTGCATATTAGAATTGACTGCACCTGGTGTGTTTGTGAGGCCCAATTGCCTGGGCTCCACCCCCAGGGATTCTGATTTAATTGGATTGGGAACCTGCCAAAATGTTGATAAGTTTTACATCTGGGTTATTCACTGGCAAATAGTTTACTTCTAATAATCCCACATTTTCAGGTTAAGAAAAAAAGAAGAAGAAGAAAACTTACATCATATAAAATTGACAAACAGGACATAATAATCATGAACAAAGTTTAGAACAGATACTGTGCATTTTATTTAAACAAATATGCAAATTGCTAAAGGATGGCCACATGTATCTGCTTATACTATTAAACTTATCATCTTTAAAGCTTTATGAGATGTTTATAAGAAATTCATGTAGAAGTCAAATTAAAGTCTTAACAAATAGTCCCCTTTCAAAGGTATGGCAAATTATTATTTTATTTTGCTTCCTTAAGGATTTTACCTACTCCAGAAACTAACAACTTGAACTGACCTAGTTCTCTTGCCGTAATTTTACCTTTCTCAGTGTAACGTTATCTTTGAAGTCAATTGTAAAGATTAGTCCCAGAAGGATTTCTGAAATGTTACTCCACTTTGCCCATCAAATGAGGTTCAATTACACTCAACAAGAGGAATAGATTTGTGTGTGGTTTGGTACCCAAGCAGACACTACTTATGACATCAATTGCTCCCTTGACTTGAGCAAATGGTGGGTACAAGTGTGCAAAAAAGCTATCAGCTTTCAGTGAGCTGGGAGGTCCTGCATTTGCTCGGTCACCTTGTCATTTACCTATTTTCAGAGTCACTAGATGATGATAATGCTTCTAACCTTTTTTTTTTTCTCTCTAAAAGAGAGATTCTCAATCTTATAGAAGTGGAGGGTGAGTCTACCAGAATCATCTGAAGATATATATATATATATATATGAAATAACCATTTCCCCCGGTAGCCAATACCTGCTTTACACTTAAATAAGCCACTATTTTTTCATAACTAACTGAACTAGAAGGAGTAAGAGGAAAATATTATGTCACATTTAAATGAAGTCATGAATTTCAGTGATTGGCTTTTTGCATGTGGGTTCCAAAGGGGCTTTTCTATATAATAGGCAAGTGGGTTATGCAAGACTTATATTCTGATCATGACCTGACCTCTGTGAGTCCCAGTATCTTACTGCAATAATGGATAAAATAGTACTTACATTTTAGGATTGTTTTATGAGCCAAATAAATAGCATGTATAAAATGTTCAGTCTTAGTACTTAGAATATGTTGAATTTCTTCTACTTCTCACCAAGTTCTAGGAAAATTTACAGAAATGTCCCTAAATTTGAATGTTGGGGGTATGAAATCTACCATTAAAAACCATTGAAACTTATAAAAAAAAAGAATCACACACTTTTAGAAAATCATCAGTAGTTGGTCCCATTTCTTGGTATGTGGGAAAAAATAATATCTTAAATGGGCCTTTAGTCTCCTATTATACTGTTAAAAATATTTTTATTCACACTAACATGTTTTCATCAAATGTTTTAGGATTTACTGGGTTGCAGGTAATTCATTTGCATATCTGAGTCTACTACCTCTACTCAATAAAATTAAAACATTACATTAGGGAGGTTTTAGTCCATTTTTCATTATTACAATTAAATGCCTAAAACAATATTATGAAGAAAACATGTTTACTTAGCTTATTAGTAAAGTCCAAACAGCATGGCATAGAGGGTCTTATCCTGCATGGAGGGGTGTGTGTATGAGGAAGAATCACATCTTCAGTCAGGAAGCCAGGGAATTGGATGAGGCCAGACCTGATCTTTTAAAACAACCCTCTCAGGAGAACTGACCAGGATCCCTTAAAAAATCCCCAAGTCCCTTTTTAGAGCAGGTGCTCCCTGATTCAAGGGCTTCCCATTTGGCATTACCATTTACAGGAACACACCATGTACCAATACTGCCAATCTATGGACCAAGTTCCCAGCACATGTGCCTTGGGGGGACAAACCACAACTAAATCATAGCAAAAAGTATTGCTTTGGATGAAAATTGGTATAGAGATGACTTCATGGCCATAGAGATAAGATACAATTAACCCATAGCTGGTTGTTTTTAGAGCTACTGATTTTTTAACAACAACCACAAAAATTATATATAAGTAATATCACTATACTAAAGTTTCTGAAAACCATATACATATATTTTCAAAATTATAGAAATACATGAGAAAAGATTTCATAAATTTATGTTTTTGTAATCAAGAATGAACTATTATCATATTTGTACAACTGTTTTCTAATATTTGAAAATATGTTGATAGATGTGTAGATATAGATACATCTAAAGTCCCATTTTATTACCACCCTAAATCAAAATTTCTCTTTCTAAAAAAATTTATACCAAGAATTCAAAAAAAAAATCATACTTTAACCCATCCAATCCATTTTGAATATGGTATGCACATGTATTTTATATATAGTATGTGTGTATAAGATGTGTGTGCGGAGGGGCTGGTGGTGGTGGGATTGAATCCAGAGCCTTATAATCAGACAAGCACTGTAACACAGACCTACACTTCTAGCCCACCAATAAATAACTTTGTTGTTGTTTCATGTGTATTTGCATATTCAGGTTACATAAATAGCTTCAAACTTTTCACTCTGTATCTTACTTTAGTCGATATTTGTTGCTTTTTGAATAAGATATCTTCTACCATTTTCTCTTTCTTTAGATTTCAAAGCAAATTGATTGTAAAGCAATTGAGTATATATTGGTGAATGAATGCAGGATAGAAAATTAATTGAAAGTTTGACAAATTATTTAAATAATGAAAAACAAGCATAAATCATTTACTAGAAAAGAACATAGGTGATGGAACCTTAAGTAAGAGTACCTATAAGATAGGAATGTGTGAATGGAGAGGTATAGAGTGACCCATTTCCACATAAATAAATAAATAATTGCCCCATCTTGATTAACATTTCATCATCGATGTAAATGAACATGAGCACAGTTTAAATAATAAGAAGCAGTATCTTTCCATTTGGTTATTCTTTAATTCTGTGATAATGTCCCAATTCTGATTTCAAATGAGACTTGAAAATTCAATGTATGTAAATGTAAGTAAAATATACACAACAAACCAGAGCCAATCCTGGGCTCTAGACATAACAAGTTCCTTACTTTCTTCTTGATTCTCTTCCCATTCATTTTTGTTGTGTAACATACAAGGATTTAGTCCCCATGTTTCCTTTGTACTATGAAGATACTGATTGGGAGAATTAAATGAAACAATATACAGGACCTCAGCATAATGTTTGTAAAGGGTTTAGCTGACACACTAGTGTGCAATGCACACATATACACACATGAAATCACTTAATTAGGATTGATTATAATTATAATCTAATTAATAATGGCATCTGGAAAGATAGGGTAAAAATAATGAAGTCACATGAGCAGAAGATGGTAACTTGGGATAACCTGGGTTACTTGGATGTGATTTTATCACTTTTTGAGTTACTGAATTACTTTGGTAATATATACTCTCATGTATATATTAACATATTATTCTAAAAAGGGTGGATAGCTAGCAGCCTATGAGCTTTATCAGGTCTTCAGACATCTTCAATTTGTTCTCCTTTGTGTTGTTTAGCTCTCAACAGTATTTAACTTTTTAATTAACTGCTAACTTTTAAAGAGTGTGTTATTTCACACAGAATCAAATTTCTTGCTTCTATTAAAACATTAGGTGAGTTGATCATATTTTTGGGATTTCCATGTGGCAGCAATTAACTAGAGCTGAATAGGAGTTGCCCCTTAAGAAGGGCCATGGACTTTCCTGCCCACCATAGGCCCTAACTCACCATTTAGTTGTGGCTCTTGTCTCACATCACTTGTTGGGTACTCTATCTTTTTAAATTTGCATCTCTTTGTCTGAATGGTATATGACATTTCCATGAATGCTACCAATATATGCCTAATAATTCTCCACTCAAATGCTACTCTATGTTTGGTTGTGGAGGTTGAAAGAAAACATGAAGTTTATTAGTTTCAGTGTTCTATTATGGTGTTCCAACAAAGGTGAAAGATTACTAAGGTAAAGTGAGTGAGAAATGCTATGACAAAAAGCTGAAAATTTTGAGTGTGAAATTTATATTAAGAAGATTACTTTTATGTTAATTTCCAATTCACATTGTACATAATGATACTAATAATTAACATCACATACTGAAGTATCTTCTATTGGTAAAACTGGAATAGTTTTCTACATGAAATTTATATGCCAATAAAAGTTCTTCCCAAACAAGAAATTCAAGAACAAGTTTATTAGCAGTGGGTTTCAGTGGCAGCACCCATTGACCAGAAAAAAACAACATGAAATCAAAGAGATCAGAAAGAAAAGATATATGGTTGGCTAATCTGTTATATGCAAGGAAAAGCATTATGATATGAGTTCAGCCTTGTTAATCTCAGACCAGAAAAATCCCATTATAATATTACCCTTAAGAATTCTGGTCCATGGGATATAAACCACTTTAACAGGGTCATGAAATACTGGATTTGGATCATAGAAGGAAAAAGACAAATTATTTAAATTATTAAATTAAGTATACTAAAATGTAAGAGCCTTCTCTTTTAGCACTAAAATCTCAGGTCCTAGAATTCCTAGTAACTTGGTTCAGAATGGTTTACATTATAGTAATAATTTTGTGTGTTATGCTCATTTTGCCAAAAAAGTGACATTTTAAATTACACATATAAAAGATGCTATATAAAACATTATATGCAATTAGTTATAAGTATATATTTTGCATGTACAACATTTAAAAGAGAAGCAAGCAACCTGAGATATTGTTTTCATATTTTCTCATAAATAAATGAAATTTGAACACTCTAAAAGAGAAATAAACATTTGAAGTGTTTGCCTTGGATAAAACCCTGAGGATGTTGTTGGTTTTGTTTTAAAATAGTATTTTATGGTGTTTATTCAAACAGAAAAAAGATAGCAGAATTAACTATCCTGCTGAGTCAGGGACAAAGTGAAAATCAAGGTCATTTTTCAGCCTGTGTTAACTAGCATGTCAATTACTTTTCTGCTTTGACACAAAGCAGTCCTAGAGAGTTGGTGGACAGCCTGGGATCCTGGGGACCCACTCAGCAATAGCCTCCAGGCTGCTCTCTGGAAAGAGCTCTCTCTTTACCCGGTTACAGCCAGTATAAGTATGAGGGATTTTTAATTAAATTAAAGTATGATGTATTTAAATTTGAATCACCCTCAACTGTATTTTCTATGCCAATAATGCTTTCTTTAAAAGTATGGTCATCTAAAAGATACGTTTTCATTTTCTCTAAAAGTTAGGATTCATTAAGAAATAAAAAGTGTCCTGTGTTCTTGTTTGCAGACACTAACAATCTATTATATTAAACTCAGGAAATAAAAGTAATTGTAAGCATCTATTGAACATTTATTTATTATTCAGGCTCTGTTTTATAAGCTTTGTTTAATTTTCCCAACAATGCTTAGATTTAATCTCAACTAAAAACCTCTATTTTGCCCATGAGGATAGAAAATAGTAAAGTTACTAAAATTTGCTCAAATCATACAGATGTGAACCCATGATGGAATTGAGCTGCACATCTTATCCTAAGGTATGAGCAAGGCTTCCTCCTGCACCACATTGCATACTCTTCTCCCTGGGAACAACAACAACAAAAACACTGAGATGCTAATTAATGAGTTCAGGTTAATAGTATAAAGAACACCTCAAAGTCACCTTTGGGAATTATATGTTACTTTTAGAATTCTGCACCAATTTGCATTTTGCTTTCTTTCATTTTTTTTCTTATCTTTTTCCCCCTGTACCTAGAGGAAAAGTCATTTGTAAATTATTTTTCTCAGCATGCTTTTGCATTTCTGTTTGCAGTGCATAGGGTACCACAGAGATAAAAAGTCTACTCTAAATATTCAATTATTGCAATTAAATTCATCTGTTCTAAATTTACAACAACCCTACCTAGTAATAAATTAATAAATTTTGGAGAATTTTTTTTTAACTTGAGGGAACATCTCAAGCTTACAGTATTTCTTGTTTACCAAGTTACAGAAGATATCATTAAACCTGAAATCCTTCTGCCTCAACCTTCCAAGTTGCTAGGATTATAGCCACCTCTTTTGGCTCTTGTATACTTTTTTTTTTTAAAGGGTTTTCACAGTAGTATACATCAGAGAAAGAAATATTTTGTCCCCTCTTCGGATTTCCACTCAAAATTTCTAACACTAGAAGAGTGTAACGATTCTGAAATAAAGTCACTACAAAAGAGATTTACAATCAGTCAAATCATAGATGTGGAGGACAGAGTACTTGGCCTCAAGACCTTGCCCACCCACATAGCAGCCTTACCTACAACAAACTGCTTAATGACCCCTCAGGCTTCAGTTTCCTCATCTGTAAAGTAGGGATGATAACAGTCTCTTCCCTTAAGGACTCTTGAGAAGATTAATGATTGAATTCTTGTACAGTGTTTTAGAACTTCGTAAACTCCTCATTATTGTTTACTGTTATCATTATCAACATTAATATCCATCAGTATCCACCTCATCATCAATATCTACCTCATTATCAAAGTTCTGTTCCCTCATTTTAGTTCATATTACCCATGCTTCTAGAAGAATCAGAAAATGTCTCAAATAATTACTATATTCAACTTCTTTAACATAAAAGAGTCGCCACCAAAATTTCACTTATTTTTCAAAATTTTAAAAAATATAACATTGATTAACAAAATATTTAATATAGATGCAATTGACTGATAGCATGCCCTTGACTTTAAATTTAGGAATGAAATGTATTCTCCAAGCAGATTGTAAAATTTAAAAAATGACAAGGGGGGATCATTCATTGTAATTCATTCTGTGCTTAACATGACGTGTATTCTGTAGAAACAAAACATATCTACTAAAACTACCATCATTTGAGATGTCTGAACTGCCTTAATAAAAACAGACATATTCATTACTTCAAACCTCAGCTCTTTCTTTTAACTTTTGGCAGACAAAGCTTGAGACATAAGTGTGTCTCTAAGTTGTCAGTCCTACTTAAGAATCTTGTGCTTAGCAATCAAAGAGCTGGCATCTTCTGGCTACTTTATGTTTGGATCATGTCACACCAGTGAACTGTTGCTGGGATTGAGGGCTTGCTCAGATGCTAACCAATGATAGACTACTTCCCAGTTACCTTTTGATGTAAGTGCTTTAGGGTATTTTAGACATGATAAATTTAATTTCTTAGATAAAAAAAAATCAGAAGAATAAAGTTAGATTAATATGTAAGTTAATATTTGAAAATACAGTTTTGACCTTATTTGACTTTTGGCAGAAAAGTAAATCAGTGCATGGAAAGATAAGTCAGATGCCAAGAAAATATTTACAAAAGACATCAGATGAAGGACTACTATCCAAAATATAGGCAGAACTCTTGAAACTCAACAAGAGCATAATGCAATTTAAAAAAACTGGGCCAAAACATCAAGAGACCTCACCAAAGAAAATATAAATTGACATAAATTTCTATTTCATGTCTTATGTCATTAGGGAAATGAAAATTAAAACAACAATGAGATATCACTGCATACTTATCTATCAGAATAACCAAAATTCAGAACACTACAACACTAAATGATGGTGAGGATGTGGAACAATGGAAATGTAATACAGCATAGCCACTTTGGAAGACAATTTGACAGTTTCTTAGAAAATGAAACATGCTCTTATCATATGATCCACCAGTCATACTCCTTTTTACTTACCCAAAGGAAGTGAAACTTATATTCATACAAAACCAGCACATGGATGTTTAAGGCAGCTCTATTCAGAACTGCCAAAACTTGAAAGCAGCTACAATGACTTTCTTTTTTCTTTTTCTTTTCCTTTTTTTTTTAGAGAGAGAGAGAGAGAGAATTTTTAATATTTATTTTTTAGTTTTCGGCAGACACAACATCTTTGTTTTATATGTGGTGCTGAGGATGGAACCCGGGCCGCACGCATGCCAGGCGAGTGAGTGCGCTACCGCTTGAGCCACATCCCCAACCCAACAATGACTTTCAATAAGAAAATGGATAGAATGTGGTACATCCAGACAATGGAATGTTATTCAGAACAAAAAAGAAATTAGTTATGAAGATATAAAAAGACATGGAAACATAAAAACATAAATGAAAGAAGCCAGGCTGAAAAGCCTATATCCTATATATGGTACAATTTCAGCTACATGGCATTCTGGAGAAGAAAAAACCAAGGGCCTCAGGAAAGGGAGAAATGAATAGGAAACAAGCAGAGGATTTTCAGGGAAATGTATGATATTGTCTGATGCTATATGTATGATACTCTGATGGTGTATACATGTTATTATACCTTTGTCCAAACTGTGAAGGTATCACTAGAAGGAACTTTAATGGAAATCATGGACTTGGTAATGATACATCATTTGTAAGTTCACCAATTATAACAAATGTACCCCTCTGGTGGAGAATATTGATAAGTAGGGATATGTGTAGGGACATAGGCCATATGGAATATCTGTAAATCCTCCCTCTTAATTTTGTTGTAGACCTAAAACTGCTGTGAAAAACAAAACAAAACAAAACAATGAAATAGAGAGAGAGAGAGGGTGTGTGGGTCTGGCAGGTAGATCATGAAGCACAGTTTTCATATAGACTAGCCCTTATCTCAGTGCATAGTGATGCTCTTCATCCAGGTCACCCAAATCAGAAAACAAAACATTAATTTTTTTTCTCTCCTGATTCCTAATCCACCAACAAGTTTTAAGAATTTTACCTTCTATCTTCATAATTTCAACTTCTCTTTATCCCTACTGCATCATCCAATTCTGCTACACCAGGATCCCACAACTGGACCCCTGAAGGTCTCCCATAGCCACTATTGTCCCATCCAATCAGATAAAAGGGAGGCCAGCTGTCTTCAGAGTGCACATCTGTTTACAGCACTCCCATCACTTTTCTATTCTGACCAGACCCTTTCCCCAGCTGTGCTATTCCTCCTTAAAACCCTTCCATAGTTACTCAAAGCCTGCTGTATCTACATCCTCTTTGTTTTCTCAGCTGCAGCTAATTGGCCCTTTTAGGATGGAAGGACTTGCTCCTATCACAGGGTTCTAGTGCAACCAGTTAATTTTATCAGGAGGACACTCTTCCCTCTCCTCAACCTGTTAAACTCCTAACTACCTTTCAGGTATAAATTCAATCATCACTTTTCTGAGCAATTTTGATATGATCAAATATCATTGCTAAGTGTTTTTGGAGCATCATAAAATTCTATATTAAAGTGTTTAGCATAGTTGGACTTTTTTACTGAATTAACTGACCATCTCAATTAACACCATCTTCCAATGGACTGCTAGTTCTTTAAAAGTAAGAATCAGGGCATTATTTTTCTTCTTTGCCTATCTGTTTTCCTATTCAGAGTCAGTCCCTCTCCTCTCCTCTCTTCTCTTCTCTTCTCTTCTCTTCTCTTCTCTTCTCATCTCTTCTCTTCTCTTCTCTTCTCTCTTCTCTCTCTCTCTCTCTCTCTCTCTCTCTCTCTCTCTCTCCTCTCTCTCTCTCCCCCCCATCATGTTTTGTTTGAGAAGTGGTTTTTCTAGCCTCAAACTCACAATCCTCCTTACTCAGTCTCCTTAGTAGCTAGAATTACAGGATTACAGGTATTTACCACCACACCCATCTCCCATCCTATCTCCCACAGTGTTTTGCACAGTAGCTGATATCTAATACAAATTCAAAGGTTGTTAATTGCATGAATAAATGGAAAAAATATTTTTTCTCTATCTCTCAGGTTAGAAACATTAGCATATGAAATGATTATTTATTCTCCTCTTTACTATTAGCAGATATTAAACAATATTTATTGTTTACTTCTTCCACTTCCTCTTTAGGCTAAGGTTACACTTCACTCATCTTTGAATCCCACCAGAATAGTGCCTCTCATATGGTAGATGTTGAATATACATTAGGTGAATAAACACAGGACTGCTGCATGAACATCATAATTTTTTTAAAAAGCAAAGTTGAAACAGAACTTTATAATTGTCCATGCCAGTTATTGTAGCATAATGGTAGTTCTTCTGATGTATAGGTTTTTGCTAAGAAAGGCTTGCACATTCCCTGCCAGAAACACTTACCCTGACTTCAGGGAAGGGAGCCATGTGAAACAAAGGCTCAAGTCCAAGTTGATGATAGCTCTAAACAGACCACATAATCGGTCAGTCACATAACTATTAACTATGTTTCTAAATCTGCAAGTGCAATGTATCCATTCCAATTGAATCTAGAGGAATAGAAATGCTATTTGTTGGTAAGTAAAAGTTATCAGAAAAACAAGTTGGAACATTCTTTGAAGAACATTGTGGTTTTTGTGAGCCTTCAAAAGTTCTCATTGATTATAATAAATGCATAAAAGGGAAAGGTTTACAGATAGAAACAATTATAGATTGGGAAGATCTTTATTCTGAAGGCCATATGTAGTCATGGAAAGAGGAAACAGATTAATGGCATGTCTGGGTCTACCTTTTGGAGAAACAATCCTGGTACTAGAAGGAAGAAACTGAAGAAGGTGGAAAAGCCTATCTTATTACTCCAGGGAGAGAAGTGATGAGGTGGGATAAGTGAGGTTAAATAATCTTAAGTACTAAAACTGGCAGACTGTCGTTTGTGATTGGATGTGTAGTTTTCTACCTCAGACAACTGGGGGAACCATAGCATCTTTTGCTCAAATGCAGAATTTAGTAGAAAGAGAGCTTATGGTTTGGGATGTGTTCCGCTTGACATGACCATTTGGAGATACGTGGGGAGGCTGTCCCTGGGTTCCCCTTCAGCAACTCACACTTAAACATGTTATAGCAACGCCCTTCTCTTTTCTGTTATTTATTTATTTGTCTTTGCCAAGATATGAAATTGTTGAGAAATTTCACCGCTTGTTTCCTAAGATTATGGCACAATTTCTCTCATATAGTAGACATTTAGTAAATAGTTTTGAAGAACTTAATGAATGGCATACTTTGCTAAATATATGATATGACACACAGAAATTAAATTATGAAGCTTAAGAGAGAGGTCAGGGCTGTAAATTGTTTTTAATTTTCTTTGATTTTTAAAAGTCTAGCATATAAATGCTTTATGAAAGGCAACTATGAAAACTCAAGAAATTTGTCATTGAAGGGAAGAGAAACTAGTTGACTTGGGGAAATAAATAGTAAACAAAATATATTAAATGGGGAACCTTTGAGTTGAGAATGTTAGTTGGAAAAATCAGTTGAAAGGAAAAATTACAAATAAGTATCCAGTCACTTCAAACTCTGTCTCTGCATATTCTTTTGCTAACCTTTTAAAGGGGGCCCAAACTCTTCTACCTTAAACTGACTCATAAAGACTATGTTTATAATTTCAAATTTTTATTTCCTTAAAAATCAAGTGAAAATTTAAAACATTGCAGAACACTTTGAGAAGGTCAGAATTACTTTAATTATTTTTATGAGGTAAAATTAAATTAAACTATATTATTGCCAAAGCAACCACTACTGACTTAAACAAATGGATTGTAAACATAACTATACCTTGGTAAGTCAGCACCCAATTAGTAGGAGCAGAAATGTACAGGCTTCATTAAAAGTACACTCTCTTGCCAACTAGCTATTTACTCCAATGGTACTATGAAAATGAAAACTTTGGATAACTCAGTTCAAGGGAAGGTTTGTTAAGAGATCTTCCTGCGTGTGCATGAGCTATGTTAATGGTGTTATTTGATTGATTCAAGAGAGTGAAAATGAAATTAAAATTTTGTTCTTTGATAGGTACCTGGTCTGTTTTCTACCTTTATGAATATCTATATTTTAAAACCAATAAATAAATAGAAGAAAGATTAGAAGACCAGGTGACTAGAGGAAGGGGAATAGGGGGTTGAGGAGGGGAGGGATTATGGAAAATGAACTCCAATATTATGTGTAACTATAATACAAATTAATTAAAACATTAAAAAGTTTAGTGTATTTGAAAAATTAGAATCAATCTTAATATGAATCAATTAAAAAACTTATTAAATAAATAATAACAGTTCAATTTTTTTTCCTTTTTGCAGAGGGGAAAAAGAAGCATGTAACTTTAATAACATGAAGAGATCAAAAAAATTTCATGAGTCATTCAGGAGAATTGTCTTAATACAGATCAAAAGAACTACAGAATGTAGAATTTATATTTCTTATGATTTTAAAAATGATAAATGAAAAGATTCTTACAGCTAAAAATACAGAATAATATTTTAAAAGATGAGCATGCTTGTTTCTGCCAATCTTCCTCATAGTCCATTTTCCAGATCTTACTAACATGAATACTTTTTGTTCTTCCAGAAATGACTACTTTGTCAAGAATATTTGTATGTATATTTATTTTTCCATTTCTCTTTCTCTCTCTTAGTCAATCAAAGATTTGGGGGGCAATCTCTTTGAATGTAGATAAATTGCTGGTAGGAGCATAGACTTTCCAATACAATATAGAACTCTACTGTTTGAACATAGCCTAATTTGTTTAAGTATTTCCTCATTGGCAAGGTACATTTCTGTTTTCCATGGATGGTTCTGGTTTATGCATTGTCCTTATATTATTTTTAACAGCTTTTCCATTCATTCTTAAAATTGTCTAGATTAAGGTGATAAATCATATGGTCACCTACCTACAAATAAACATTGAGTTTATCTCCAGTTTTTGTCATGATTTCATTACCTTTCAAACATGTGAGAATTTTTATAGGATAAATAATTATAACTGGAACAATGACTCAGAGAGTTTTTGTCATGTTAATTTCGATTTTACTAAGTGTCCATTATTGAAGGTTTCACAAACTCCAGGAGAACTGAAGTAAACATAAGTTCATTTTCATTTCCTTAATTGAGTGTGTTCCTATTTCTTTGATCCTACAAATACATTCTATTTTTTTCATTTTGTAATAACCACACATTATCAATAGATACAAAATACACTTGCATTGTGGTGTTTACATTTGTCCTATCTACCAGGAATGCCCTACCACATATTTACATAATTTGCTTCCTCACCTCATTTAGACTTTTGCTTTACAGAGGTCTGTTTGATCACCTTTTGAGAAAATATTCCTCTAATATCCCTTCTTGCCCCCTTGACTCTGATTTATTTCTCTTTCTTTATCAATATCTAACATTATATTTTTATGCATTTGTTTCCTTTCTCCCTTCTAAAACATTAACTTCATGAGCCAGAGAAAACTTGTATCTTGGCTCCTGATGTTTCTAACCTGTCTAGAAATGTGCCTGATAATATGGAGGAGGAAACTCAGTAAATACGTGTTATTAGGTGAGTGAACCAACCATGGAAAGGTATTTTTTTCCAACACAGCATGACATCAAACAGAGCCTTCTGCCAATTTAACAACAGTGGTATCTTATAATTCTCATTAATGAACCTTTAATCATGAGCAGATTGTGTATTTTAGAATATTATCAGCAGAAATTTTTAAATTTCTATTGGTCAGTGAAGTTTCTCTGTGCGTTTTCTGATAGTCCATTTGAGTTCATAACCAAAATTTACAGTGAGACCAGTAACCGTGGTTGTGTGCTTTTCTCCAATGTGCTCAGCCACCTAGGTAAAAGCATGCTAGATTTAACTTGGTAGATAAATGCAATGCAAGGATATTAGGCTAAGTGCATCCATTGGAGTGGCTATAATTATGAACATAGAAATTTTTTTTGGAAAAGGAGAAAAGTGAAGAATTGGGAAGAAAATAGTTTGAATACAGAAAATATTGCGTGAGATTGATTTTTGATCCCAGTAGGGAAAAATGATGGATCTCTTAATTTTTTCAGAAATTCTGCTGAAAAGAAAGTAAATGTAACATCAAAGATACTTTATAATTAAATTCCCATATGAAGATTCAAATTTATGGACTGGTGATGAAATTTTGGAGAGGATCTAACAGTCCCAAGACTCATCTGAAACTATTCAGTAAAATAAATAGCCAGTATCCCTATGACCTAGCAGCTATATATTAGAGTAACATTTACAATATAGTTTGTGGTGTTAGATAGTTGGGGGCAACATGAGGGAGAGAATAGGTAAATTCATAGGTAAGATATGGCAGATGCCTATCATCATTCATGTTACATAGTGCATTGCAATGGGTTACATGTACTTAGCTGTCACATAACTCTTATTCTTTAGCTCCGCACAGTTTGTAATGCTAAAAATTAAACTCTACATATTACTTGTCCCGGGAAGATATCTTTACTCTTTTTGGTTCTACCAATAGGAACTAAAACAAATTAGGAGACTAGGATGGAAAAATGAAGAGTTTTCTATGATCTTGTGCTGTGGTTTGGATGTTTGTATCCCCCTAAAAACTCCTATGTTGAAATTCTCACTTGCAATGTAATGGTATTAGGAGGTTGAAATTTGTGGAGGCAATTACATCATAGATATGAATGGGGTTAGTTAGGTTTGAGAGAAAGCTGGCACTCCTTTCACCATGTAAGATTAGAGTGAGATAATGACTAGATATATGGAAATGAAACTTCATCAGACCAGAATCTCCTAATGCCTTGATCTTGGCCTGCCTAGATTCCAGAATTTCTGTTGTTTAAAAGCCACCCAATCTATGATATTTGTTATGGCAGCCTGAATGGATGAAGATAACCTGTTTTCTTGATTTTTTTTGTACTTGTGTTATGGTTAGAATATGAGATATTCCTCCAAAACTCCTGTGTTAATACAGGAATGGTCAGATGTGAGATGATTAGATTATGAGAGTTGTAACCTAATCTATCCATTCTAGTTTGAATGGACTGACTGGGTGGTGACTATAGGCAGGTGGGATGTGGTTCCAGGAGATGGGTCAACTGGGGTGTACCCTGGAAGAGTTCATCTTTCCAGTGGCCTTCCCCCTTTCTCTCTCTCTGTTTCCTGGAAGCCATGAATGGAGTAGCATCCCTCTGTTATACCCTTCCACCATGATGTTCTGACTCATCTTTGGCCTAGAGCAATGGAATCAGCCCACCATATACTGAACCTCTAAAAACATGACCCAAAATAAACTTCTCCTCCTTTAAGTTGTTTTGTTTTGTTTTGTTTTGGGGCGGAGAGATGGGTATTTTGGTCACAGCAATGAAAAATAGACTGACCCAACTTGTCAGAGGCACTGCAATAGCAGCAGTTGGATCAGTCTTCATCTTCTTGTATTCAGTATTGGACCCTCTGAGAGGGAGCTGGATGAAACTCTTTTCTGAGAAGACTGAGCATCAGTTCTATGGGATTCTCTAAGCTCTTAGTTTTCCCAACCTTTGTGTTATCATAGTCCTAAGCTTCACAGTTTCTTATATATGGGCTTCCTCAGCACTTTTTCCAGTGGGTGTTTTTAACTCTCTAAATATGTAACTAACTCCCTTTATTATATCATTTCTATGTGAAATAAAAATTCCTAGAAAAAAATGGATACCAAAAGTGTTGGTCTGAATTTGACTGTTCTATGTGTCTCCTATAATTGGATGATACACTATCTCTATAGGTATATTTTATTTTTTTCTGCAACACACATTTTGTTAAAGCATTGGTGGTGTTTTATTTGCTATAGGATGCCAGCACATATTTGCTAACAGTGCCTGCTATAGGATGCCAGCACATAATTAATCAAAAAGTAAATAAATGGATTTCTCAAAATGTGTTGAACAACACAGAGTGAAATTAAGATAGGAAATGGAAGTTCAGCCTAGAGTAGAGTGGCCTGTAGTTAATTTAGCAACAAAATGCTCTTTTGATCTCTTTCAAGCTTTCTAGCAGCATAATCAAAATTATTTGGTAGTGAACCCAAGTGCACGTCCAAAGAAACAGTGCTTAAGGTATAAAATAGTCATGGGCTTGTACTAATGGATGGCTGATATCCTTCCCTAATAATGATGATCCAATTTTTGATTAAAAGTGGATTTTAAAAGGCAAAGAGATTATAAACTTGGAGAAATTTGAGTTGAGGAACCTATTTTTTTTCCTAGCTTCATGACCTAGTCTTCCTTGTTCTCTGCCTCTTTACTTACACTTCTCCAGGCGAGAAAATGTGAATGATCTGAGTGGTTAAATAGCCTTTCCTGATGTTTTACCTTTGTGAGTACAGGAAACCTGGCAATAAAACCCCACCCTAAGACAAAAGACTATAGTTCTTTAGATGTGTCTGTTTCAGAGATTTGCTCTGGCAAAGCCTTACAGATATAAAGTCATGTGTCACATTAGCCTTAATCAATAATAAAGATCCTACTTAGATGTCCATCTGCCTCTTTGTCATTCTCAGTTGATGTAGAAATCTGGCTAGAGGGAGAGCTGTGTAATCTTTTTAGCTCCTTAACTTCAACAACTTCATATTTCTGCCAATTTTTCTTTATCATTTTTATTAGAGCTGTATAATTTTACATAGTTGCGTTCATCCTGACAAACTCATACATGCATGGAATTTGATTTCAGTTCAAAATTCCCCCCATTTTCAATTATCTTTTTCTTCCTCCCTCCCTCCCCCTTTCTCCTTCTTCTACTCTGCTAGACTTCCTTTCACTCCCCAATTTATTTATGTTTGATTGGTTCTTGTTACTTATCAATAAAGGTGAAATTCCCTGTAGTATATTTATTCATGCATATAATATGATTTTTAAAGAAGTTATTCCTCATTGACTCCCCTTTCCTATCCCTCTACTTTGCCTATCCATCTTCTTCTTTTTTTTTCCTTTGGCACCAGAGATTTAGCTCAGGTGTGCTTAACTGAGACATCCCCAACCCTTTTTATTTTTAATTTGATATGAACCTCATATCCTCCTGACTCAGGCTCCCAAGATGCTAGGATTATAGGTGTGTGCCACCAGACCCTGCTCCATCTCCTGCTTTCTACACTACCAATCTTTCCTAGGTCTTTATGATATCCTATCCTCTTCTCCTTTATTGTATTCTGGTTCCTGCCTATGAGAGAAAACATTTGACCTTTGAGTTTCTGAGTCTGGTTTATTTCACTTAGCGTGATGTTCTCTATTTCCATTCATTTATCAGCAAATAACATAATTTCATTTTTCTTTATGGCTGAGTAGAACACTATTGTGTATATAAGTCCTGGTTTCTTGATGTTGTTGTTGTTGGTGGTGGTGGTGGTGGTGGTGATGATGGTACCAGGGATTGAACCCAGCTAGGGATGTTTAACCACTGAGACACATTCTCCAGCCATTTTTATTTTATTATTATTTTTTTTAAATTTTGAGTCATGGTCCCACTAAATTACTTAGAGCCTTGCTAGATTGCTGAGACTAGGCTGGAACTTGCAGTTATATTGCCTCAACCTCCTGAGTTGCTTGGATTACAGTTTGTGTGCCTCCACACCCAGCTACCAAAATTTCTTAATCCATTCATCTATTGCCAGTTAATTGGTTTGACTCCATGCTTTAGCCATTGTGAATTGTGCTGCTATAAACATTGATGTGGCTCTATTGTAGTATGCTGAAAATACCAAGGAGTGGGATAGCTCGAATATATTGTGGTTCCATCCAGAGTTATTAGAGGAATCTCCATACTGCTTTCCAGAATGGTTGTACTAGTCTGCAGTTCCACCAACAATGTACAAACATTTTCCCCCACAATCTTGTTAGCATTTATTATTGTCCAGATTCTTGATCTTTGCCATTCTGATGGAGTAAGATGAAATTTTAGTGTAGTTTTCATTTGCTAGAGATGTTGACTATTTTTTCATGTATTTGTTGGCCATTTGCATTTCTGCTTTTGAAAAGTTTCTGTTTGGTTCTTTTGCCCATTTGCTGATTGAATTATTTGGAGATTTTTCTTGGTGTTAAGTTTTCTGAGTTTTATGTACTCTGTATATTAATCTCCTATTGGAGGAGGATTTGCCAAAGATTTTTTTTCCCATTCTGTAGGCATCTCTTTATGTTCTTAATCATTTCCTTTGCTGTGTAAATGTTTTTTAGTTTGATGACATCCAACTTATTGATTCTTGGTTTTATTTCTTACAGTTTGGGGCTCTTGTTAAAGAAGTTGCAGTGAGTGACAATATGAGGGAGTGTTGACCCTGTTTCCCTCTAACAGTTACAGGTTTCTGGTCTAATTTCTAAGTCTTTGACACATTTGATTTGACTTTTGTGTAGAATGAGAGATAGGCATATAGTTTCCTTTTCTGACATATAGCTATCCAATTTTCTCAGCATTATTTGTTAAAAAAGCTGTCTTTAAAATATATTTTTTGCACCTTTGTCAAGACTCAGATGGCTGTAAGTCTGTCACTGTGTCTTTTTTTCTGTTCCATTGGTCTTCATGTCTATTTTAATACGAATACCATGTTGTTTTTGCTACTACAGCTCTGTGGTTTAATTTCAGATTAGGTATTTTGATGCCTCTTGTTTTGCTTTTCTTGCTTAATATTACTTTAGCCATTCTGGAATTTTTTTTCATCCAAATAAATTTAAGAATTGTTTCTCAAATTTTGTGATGGATTTCACTGGGAATAAGCCAATCCCCCCAAAAACCAAAGGTTGAATATTTTCACTGGTATGTGGATGCTAATCCACAATGAAGAGTAATAGGGGAAGAATAGAAGTTCAGTGAATTAGACAAAGGGGAATGAAGGAAAGGGAAGAGGAATAGAACTAGGAAAGACAGTGGAATGAATGTGACATACCTTTCTTATGTACATATAGGTATACACCACAGTGAGTCTCACCATTGTGTATCCACAAGACTGGGATCCTAATTAGAATAAGATATATTCTATTCTTGCATATATATATATGTATATATATATATATATATATATATATATATATATACAAAAAATAGATTCTACTTTTGTATACAAATAAAAAGAACCAATAATTTAAAAAAAGAATGCCACTGATATTTTAATGGAAAATGCAGTGAATCTGTATATTACTTTAGGTTGTATGGACATTTTGACAATGTTAATTCTTCCTATCCAAGAAGATGGGAGGTCTTACCATCTTGTAAGGTCTTTAATTTCTTTCTTCAGTGTTCTATAATCTTCATTGTGAAGCTCTTTTTCCAACTTGGTTAGATTAATTTGCATTTTTTGAGGTTATTTTGTGTTTTCTTTTTAATTTTTTATGTTTATTTTTTAATTTGCTCTAATTAGTTATACATGATAGTAGAATGCATTTTGACACATTGTATACAAATGGAGCAAAACTTATCATTCCACTGGCTATACAGAGGAATCTCCAGTACTGTAATCATACATGTGTAAAAGGTAATAATGTCTATCTCATTCCATCATCCTTTCCACCCCACATGCCCTCCCCTCCCCTTCTCTCTGCCCAATCCAAAGTTCCTTCATTTTTCCCTAGACCCTCCCTCACTCCATATGGATCAGCATCCTTATTAGAGAAAGCAATCAGCCTTTGGTTTGGGGGGGGTTAGCTTATTTCACTTAGCATGATATTCTCCAGCTCTGTCCATTTACCTGCAAAGGCCATAATTTCATTCTTCTTTAAGGCCGAATAATATTCCATTGTGTATATAGCACATTGTCTTTATCCATTCTTTTGAATGGCATCTAGGTTGATTCCATAGTTTAGCTATTGTGCATTGAGCTGTTATAAATATGGGTGTGGCTGCATCACTATAGTTTGCTGATTTTAAGTCGTTTGAGTATAAACCAAGGATTGGGATAGCTGGGTCAAATGGTGGTTCCATTCCAAGTTTTCTAAGGGATCTCCATACTGCTTTATAGTGGTTGCATAAATTTGCAGTCCTGCCAGCAATATATGACTGTACCTTTTTCCCCACATTTTTTAAGGTTATTTTGAATGGGATGGTTTTCCTGATTTCATATCATTGGCAAAAAAAGAGACAGTTTGACTTATTTTTTTCCTATCTGTATCACTTTGATTTCCTTCTTTTGCTTTATTGCTCTGGCTAATTTTTTAAGAACGATATTGAGTAGGAGTGGTGAGAGTGGACAGACAGCCTTGTCTTATTACTGATTTTAGAGGAAATGCTTTTAATTTTTCTCCATTCAGTAAATTGTTGAATTTGGGTTTGTCCTAAATAGTCTTTGTGATGTTGAGGTAAGTTCCTTCCATCCCTAGTTTCTCCAGTGTAACATGAATGGGTGCTGAATAGTATCTAAGGCCTTTCTGCATATATTGAGATGGTCATATGATTCTTGTTCTTTATTCTTTTTAAGTGATGAATTACATTTATTAATTTGCATATGTTGAACCAATCTTGGAGAAAAGCATGCTTGATCATGGCGTATTATCTCTTTGATGTATTTTTTGAATGCAGTTTGCTGATATTTTATTAAGGACTTTTGCATCTATGCCCATCAGGGATATTGGTCTGTAGTTTTCTTTCGTTATTGCATTTGTCTAGTTTGGGTATCAGGGTGATAATGGCTTCATAGAATATATTTGGGAATGTTTCCTTCATTTCAATTTTATGGAATAATTTGAAAAGTCTACGGTTAGTTCTTTAAAGATCTGGTAGAAGTCAGATGAGAATCCACCTAGTTCTGGACTTTTCATTTTTCAAAGGCTTTTAATTGCTGTTTCAATCTTATTGCTTGCAACTGATGTGTGTAGGTTTACTCTGTCTTCCTGGTTCAATTTAGGCAGGTCACATATGTCAAGAAATTTATCAGTGTTGTCTAGATTTTTCAGTTTATTGAAATATAAATTGTAAAATACATCCTGAAATC
Source organism: Marmota marmota marmota (assembly GCF_001458135.2). Classification (NCBI taxonomy): domain Eukaryota; kingdom Metazoa; phylum Chordata; class Mammalia; order Rodentia; family Sciuridae; genus Marmota; species Marmota marmota. The sequence goes on along the minus strand of NW_025999998.1, from coordinate 15,633,153 downwards.
CTCTGGATTTCAGAAGAGTCTGTGGTGATATCTCCTCTTTTATCTCTAATTTTATTTATTTGGATCTTCTTTCCCTTTCTTTTTGTTATTTTGGTAAAGGATCTATCTATCTTATTTATCTTTTCAAAGAAACACCACTTCACTGCATTGATTCTGTAATTTTTTTATTATCAATTTCATTAATTTTGGCTTCGATGTTAATTATAACTCGTCTTCTATTGATTTTGGAATAGCTTGTTCTTCTTAGTCTGAGGCCTTGAGTGGAAGCATAAGTTTATTTATTAAGGATCTCTCTGTTTTTTACCATAGGTACTCAGTGCTATAAATTTTCCTCTTAGGACTGTTTTTATACTATCCCAGAGATTTTGACATGTGTCTCTGTCTCATTCACTTCTAAGAATTCATTGATTCCTATTTTCATTTCGGATTTGATCCATTCTTTATTTAACAGAGTATTGTTCAATCTCCATGTTTTTATGTTGTTTATATTATTTTTCTTGCTGTTGATTTCTAGTTTCATTACATTGTTATCTGCTAGGATACATGGGATTTTATCAATGTTTTTGTATTTTCTAAGATTTATTTTGTTACCTAGAATATGGTATACTTTGGGAAAAAATCCAGGAGTTGCTGAGAATAAGGTTAATTTGGCTGTTTGGGGGTGAAATATTGTGTCAATGTCTATTAGGTCCATTTGTTTTACAGCAGTATTTATGTTGGTGTTATCTTTACTGATTTTATATTTTGATGACCTGTCTGTTGGTCATAAGGGTATGCTGAAATCACCTAATATTATTGTGTTGGGGTCAGAGATTTATGTCATGGAGTATTTTTATGCAATTCGGGGAATGTTTCTATCATTACATCTTCTTGTGTTCCTCGGACCAGATCGTAGTAGTCTTCTTCGTCTCCTCTGATTAATTTTTCTTCAAATCTGCTCTTTCAGATAAGAGGATAGCTACTCCTGATTGTTTTTGGAGTTCACTTTCATGAAAAAAATATATGTATGATATATATAAATAAATATGTATTTCATTCCATCCTTTTACTTTTAGCATGTGTCTTTGCCTATAATGAGTCTCTTGTAAACAGCATATAGTTGGATTTTTTGTTTGTTTGTTTTAATCCATTTTTCTAATCTGTGTCTTTTAATTGGGTAGTTGAAACCATTAACATTCAGTGCTAGTAGTAAGGATATGTGTTTGTGGTTTCCTGCCATTTTTTATCCTATATTTAATACTTTGTTAATATTTAGTGGATTACTCTTCTTCTGATTTTTCTCCATGTGGGAGCTTTGGCATTTGTTTTTGAGTTACTTTGTGTGTAGTTTAACATTTAATATTATTAATCATGCTGGTTGGTGATCCTGAATTCTTTTAGTCTATTCTTGTCATGTAATGTTTTTATTTCCCCTTGAATTTGAAACTGAGCTTTGCTCAGTTTAGTAAACTTGCCTGGCAGGTTTTCCTTTAGACCTTAAAATATCTCATTTTAGTACCTCCTTGATTTCAGGGTTTGAATTGAAAAATCAGAAGTAAGCCTTATTACTTTTCCTCTAAATGTGACCTGATGTTTCTTTCTTGCGGCTTTTAATATTATTTCCTTATTTTCTGTTAGACATTTTGATTATGATATGTCTTGAAGAGCTTCTCATTTTATTTGCTCAATTTTGAGTCTTGTAAACCTCCTATATATGGCTAGCTATCGGAAAAAGTTTTCTATGAGTATTTCATTGAAAGTGTTTTTAATTTCTTTAACGTGTATCTCCATGTTCTCTTCTATCCCAATAATTCTCCAGTTTGGTCTTTTGATGTTGTCCCAGCGTCCTTGTATATTCTGCTCATGTTCTATAATATCTTTCCCTTTAGTGCATTCTGTGTACTCAAGGTCATATATCCTATCCTCAAGGCCTGAAGTCATATCTGCAGAAGCTAAAGTTTTATGTTCTATACAATCTAATCTGTTAGTGATGATTTCAAGTGAATTTTTAATTTGAATGATTGGGTCTTTCTTTTCTAGGAGTTCTGGTTAGAAATTTTACTGTTTGTATTTTTTTTTTATTGAAGTGGTCTTTTATCTCTTGTATTTACTTCCTTAATTTAACCCTTAGATCTTCTTTTCAGTTGGTTGAACATTTTAATTATTTTAAATAATCTTCCTCTAGGATTTCATCCACTTTAATATCAGTGGAATCCTTTGTTGGGAGATTTTCAATTTGGGGGAGAGATTTGTTTGCCTATTTTCTTGTTTTCATCAATCAAAGCAGATTCGCCTTCCTCTCTTTTATTTGTATCCTTTTGTGTGTAATATCTTGTTTGTTCTAAGACTTCTCTGTTTCTGATATATGAGTAGATGTCAAATGGTGGGACCTGAGGTCTCTCTTTGATTGTTTCTTCTTGGGTCCTTGTTGTTCATTTGGGGTTGTTTCCTCAATTATTTGAGTTGGAGTAATGATAGGGCTCAGGTGGGGCTAGATTGTGTGTGTGGTGAGATTCACTGTTGCTTGGTTGAGATGTATTTCTCAGCTGCAAGATCTCTACTATGTGAAATTGAAGTGTCACAATTTTTTTCTAGCTCCTTTTAGAAGGAAAGGAAAGGGAGGAATGGCACTGATGTCATAACAGATGTATAGTCTTAAGATAAATGTCCAGTGTCTACTTTGACATCTGTGACACTAATTGCCACCTATACAGAAATGATGGGGTTAGCATTTGACAATAGTGCCAGCAACGAAAAATGTTAACTAGATCAGGTATTTTAGAACAGATATCTACTATTTTGTCCACTGTATTAATAATCTGAACAACTTGAATGGGGTAGGAACTACATAGTCTATCTAATTTCTATTATTTAGTAGATTATATTTTTATTAGTAAGAGTAAATAGGAACTGAAGATGAGAGAAATTTTGAAGTTTTTGCAAAAGTGATTAGAGGAGAGGTAGGAAATAGGGAGCAGGTGTCAGCTGTAAAGAAGAGAAATAATAAGTTAACTGAAAGTAACAAAGAGAGGAGGAAGGCATAGATTTTGGCTGTTACTGGGAGAAGAGAGTAAGGAAAGGGAAATAAGAGGGCCCAGAACCTGGGTATAAATGAAACAGCAAATATAAGATTGAAATAATTTGAACCCTGATATTCTTCTAATTCTAATCCAGATTAAATAATGAACATATGCTTGAGAGTGATACTAACATGTAATATGTGTAAGTAAAGTCATTTGAAAAAATACATACATATTTTCAAACCTATCCACGCAGTGGGAGCACCACATCCACACATGCAGCCTCACATCCACACGAATAACGCATTTAAAAAGTCAGAATAATACAACACAATAAAATAATATTTGAAAAAGAAGAAAACAAGTTAAAATTTAGAAAGAGTAAAGTAGCAGGAATATGGTGGAAAAAAATAAATGGAATGCTTTTACCCCAATGGACTTGTTTGCAACATGTTTTCACTGAGACGCTTATCCAACCAATTTTGTGTCCATTAAAAGCAGCCTTTCTCTGAAAACTACAGGTTTCTCTAGGAGAATTTTTGCTTTGTTTTGCAATTTCTTAATCCTCCAACCTTATGTCTCTTTTGTCTATACTCCCAGCTCTACTCTGCCAGCGGCAGGAGCTGACCTGCATCTAAGATATTATATTTTATGCTCAAGTTACCAACTATGTGTACCTCTATGATTGTTTTTATTACAGTTTAGTATTATGTCTCCATGAAGTTCCTTTTTCACTCATCGTGCTGAGGAACAGTCTTCCTGTATTATAGGTCTAGTGCCGAGGAGCTGCTGAACCATCTTTTCTGTCTCTATCCACCATCTTCCCTTAGCTCATATTTTTTTATTCTAATTTGTTGTACTTGATAGCGGAATGCAATTCATTTCATATTACATATATAGTGCATAGTTTTTCAAGTCACTAATTGTACACAAAGTATTTTCATACCATTCATGTCTTATACATGTACTTACGGTAATGATAGTCTAACTCATTCCATCATCATTCCTACTCCCTTGCCCCTCCCTTCCTCTCCCTTCTCCTCCTTCCCCTTTGCCCTATCTAAAGTTCCTCCATTCCTTCTGTACTCCTCCCCCCCCAGTCTCCATTGTGAGTCAGCATCCTCATATTAAAGTAAACATTCGGCCTTTGGTTTTTTGGGATTGGCTTGCTTCATTTAGCATTATATTTTTGCCATTTTAAAAACATACCAACCAAGCCAGGTGCAGTGGTATGTGCTTATCATTCCAGTGGCTTGGGAGGCTGGGGAAGGAGGATTGCAAGTTCAATGCCAGTCTCAGCAATTTAGCAAGGTCCTAAGCAATTTTGTGAGACCCTATCTCTAAATAAGGGGCTGGGGATGTTGCTCAGTAGTTAAAGGCCTCTGGGTTCAATCCAGGAAAAAAAAAAAAAAAAAAAAAAAAAAACATGTGCTAATCATTTACATTTTTCAGGTTTGTTAAGAAAATTTAACATGATATTGGTAATAGTAATTTTGTGAGCAATTCTTTGCAAGCCATTACTTGCCAATCTTGGTATACCACATCAGCCAAGTTACAATGTCTGACTAACTTTTGTGTCTTCCTCAATCTCACAGTTTTCATGAAGCCTATAATCTTCTATAATGTACAGTTCTTTTCATATTTAAAAAAATAATGAGCACAGATTAATTTACCAAAAACAAACACTAAGCATTGTAGGCACACATCATGTCATCAAACTAAATTCTTATTAGCTAAGGGACTTCATCAGAATAAATGTGATTATGTGATAATGCAGGACATAATAAAGAGCCATTCTACTGTGTCCTTAGGCTGAGGAATTATTATCCTTTAAAAAGTTTGGAAAAAAAGAGGACCCATAACCATTATTTCAAGAAAACTAATGGAATTGTATAATTTTCTATAGTTAATTGTTTGCTTTTCCAGAAGAAGATTCTATCTTAAGGAAGTAAGAACAATAGTGATAGATATTAGAGCTAATTATAAACACAAAAATAAGAGCATACTATAACAATATAAGAAATTCCACCCATGAGAAATGAAAACATATGTCCACAGAAAGAAGTGTACATGCATGATCATAAGAGCTTTATTTTTAATACTTCAACCCTAAAAATATTCCAAATGTTTATCAATTGACAAGTGGAAAAATGATTTTGGTATGTTTGTACTCAGTAATATTAAGGCTCAAAATACTGATATATTCAACAGCATAGATCAATCTGAAAATTTCATAAGTGAATCCACTAAGAGAAAGAAGTAAAACAAAGTGCTCCATATGCTACAATTATACACATATGCCATTCTAGAGAAGGTAAAACTCTAGCTGGCCAGTGGTTGTGTGGGATGGGATCAAGTGAGAGAATCAATTGCAAACTATTGCAAAGAGGCACAAGGATTTTCTTAGAATGTTGGAAACGTCCTATAGCTTGATTATGTGGTTATGTAACTTCACACCATTGCCAATAAAACAAACACACATTTGAAATGGGAACTTCATTGTACGTACATAAATTTCACCTCAATTAAGGTGGACAAGTACGTAGAATTCGGAGTTATGAGGAAGGAAATCAAAGGAAATTTTGGCAGTGAACAATTAGATATTTTTGCAATATGGACATAAAAGGAATACTGAAGGCACAGAATGCAGGGGAGTAAACAAGAACTGTTTTTATTTTTCTTTAACGACTGTCTCCAAATATGCTCCCTCAATTATAGCTCCTTTTCTCTTAAATTACTTCGTGAGCAGATCTCATTGTTTTCAAGCCCCTTTCAGTTATGGGAATGGTTTCATTTTTTATAATTGAGATGTAGTTAAAATATTAAGCAGTTTCCAAACTTTAGCTTGCAGGAGTTCATTTCAACTCCCCTCCTCCCTGCGTCCACTGGGGCTCTCACATGGCCATCAGACCCACTGTGGGTCATTTTACTCAGCCTGCCTCTCCTGCTCACTTTGCTTTTCCCTTGCTTTTGTAAGTGCTTGATGTTAAAGAGCAGGATGGGAGAAAAGGAGCAAAACATGTACCACTTGACTACCGATACTCTTTGTGTAAAGTGGGCTTAAATGAACACTGTAAGTTTTCTCATGGGATACACACCCCTGATTGTATAATGAACGTTCTGCTGGATACACTGAAGTCCCTTCACTTTTTTCCTATGGGTCTTCTGATTACTTGGTACCACCAGTGTTCCCTTACGAAATAGGCTCCACTCTAAAGCAGAGCCCCTTCAGGGTGGCATATGTCCTGGCTAACTTTCCTTCCCATTCAAACCTCCTGGAAGCTTACTTGTCTGCCACAACAAACAGTGAATGCACAGGCTTGTCTTAGTGATGCTCAAATCGCCTGCTGTTGCTCCAATCAGAATTCTGTGTTTGGATTTCTACTTTGGAAGCAAACACATGACCCCAAGGTCCAGAGCTAAGAAGCCAAGCTATCAAATTTTCTCAAAATTTCCTCTCACTTTGCATTCCTCAGCTCAAATGGCACTCAGTACAGGTCAACTGATTCACCTGCTCACAAACCCAGGACTAGGTTGTAAGGTGTTTATGCTGTTCTCAGCCTCTACCATAGGGCCTCTTTCAGTGAACGTGGGGCGAGAGAGAATACTTACTCTTCTCTCCTACAAGAAGGGAAAGAAGAAAGTATTTTCCCTCTAAGCCTATATAATTAGCTTTTCTAAAGGCTCAAGACACTGATGAGGTGATCATCTCAGGAGCATATTATTGATTTCTGAGAAACCTTATCAGAAGCCTTATTAAGCTCTGCTCTGGCAGCCCCTTCACTGCTGTGCAGGATTGTTCTTGATTCAATATCTTCCAGGCCTCTGTTACATTAGCACTCGGGTTTTAAGGAAGGAATTTAGGCACCATATTTCACAGATTTCTTTTGCCAGCAAAATGTGGGCTCAACTCTGCCAATCACAGATACTCAGAGAGGCTAAGAAAACTGAGGGGAGACAAAACCATTTTTTCACTGGCTTTGGATATTTTCTGTGGGCAGATATGTGAGTGTTGGCAGGTGGCAGACTGAAGGCTTTTCTAGTGGCTGCAGGCATCTTCCTCATTTTGGGGCTGGAGGCAGCTGGAGTCTTTGATGGCATTTCCTTGAAATCCTTACCCTTAGAATTTGCTGAAAGTCAATAGTGGTCTTATTGAACAATTTATTCTTCATCCCAACAGTTGTGCAGTGAAACTCTGAAATCTCATTCCAGTTCAAATTTTTACAGTTTTAATTTTTTTTTTCAAACCACTGACTGATACAGCAACTCTCTAAAATGTAGACACTTGTCTATTGTTATTTTGTTTAGGAACTCCACCTGAAATTCTCAGAAAATGGCATCTGGTTACACAGCCCAAGGGCAAATCAAAACTTTATAATCCTGATTGTTAGTTATAGGCAACAAAGTCATGAATAGAAAGTGTTGATGGAGTTTGGCCAGCATTGTGTTCATGCTGGGCCAAAATATGTCATAATGATAGAATCTATTGTCTGGAGGCTCAAAGATTAAGTAAAAACTCTTGAGCACACATTAGTTTATCCCACCTCAACACTGTTGCATTATGCATGTAAATAATACTATTTACTCAAATATTTCTTCCTCTAGAGTCACAACAAGACAGATCAGGTTATAGGACCTTATATAAGGAGCAAATAATAAAGTGAAGAAATATTTCCCCCCCTGAGGGCTTTAGGTTTCCAAGAGTACTATTAAGATTGTTTTCATAATCACCACTTTAGAAATCACACTGTGTTACAGTGTCATTTAGGACCCCTGTCATTCTGTTAGTCTGACAGTGTACTAACAGAAAAGGATCTTGCATATGAGTGGCTAAAATATGAAAGCTGATAAATTCTGTAGGATGAACAGCAACTACCTCTCTATAGCATCATCTATAGTAAGATTATTTAACTAATAAATAAGGAGTACAACGCAGCATCTACACTAGCAGTCATCTCCTCAAAAGCAGATGTCTGTTGTTCTATCTGGCAGGCTCTAGTATTTTCTGACTTGGTTTACCGTATCTGTCTCCTTTCTCTCTCTGCCCATCTCTTTACATCATGGCTTTTGCTTAAGGCCTTCTTTCCCATGGTGGGCTGATTGTTTCTATAGAGCCCTCCTCTTATGATTTGGATTGAAAACTGTCCCCTGTAAAGCTCAGGTTTGGGAAGCATGGTTTCCAATACAGTAAGTTTTAGAGGTAGAACTTTTAGACGATGGTGAGAGCTGTAACCTCTCACAGCTAGTCCATTTGATACATTGATAATTTTAAAGGACACTATACTGGGTGTTAACTGCAGGCAGCTAGGGCATGGCTTAAGGAAGTAGGTCCCTGGGAACATGCCCTTAGTGATTATACCTTGTTCCTGGATCCTCCACTCCCCTTATTGGCTGAAATGAGCTAAGCAGCTTTCCTCCACCATGTCCTTCCACCATGATGTGCTGTTCACCTCAGGCCCAGAGCAATGGAGCTGGTAGACAAGTGGACTGAGACCTCTGAAACTATGAGCCACAATGAATTTCCTCCTTTAAATTGTTGTCAGGTATTTGATCAGAGTGTTTAAGAGCTAAGTAACACACTTCTGTAACTGGACGTGAGAGGATATGACTGATTCAGTTGTTCATCCTTCAGTGTAAAGACTTTGAGGGCCAATGAGTCCTGACTAATCACCCTAGAGACTGACAGTCATTCTGGAGTTGGCTGCTCCTAGGGCAATCATAAAACCTCATCTACGTACATCTCCAGGGAAGTAGGTCAATAATTTACCAACCACAATGACTTAGGCAAGTGATTATTCAGAAAGATATAGCTGAACGATGAAAGCTGATAACTTCTGTAAGATGGACAGCAACTACTTATCTACAGCATCATCTATAGTAAGAGTATTTAACTAGGAAAACCCAAAGTGAAAAAGCTGCGGTTTTTTTGTACTAAGAAAGAATCAACTGCATTATTCTTTTTCTTTGGAAAACTAATGGCTAGCAAATTTATTTGACATATTAACATATAAGGTAATTTCAAAAATATTAAAATATTACAAAAAGAGAAATCTGAATATTAAATAAATATGATCCAGCTGTATGCCCACTCTTCTCTGCATAGATGCTTTGAAGATAATGTCATTGGTTCTACTAGATCTAAATGCGGAGTGGGAGGAATGGGCAAAATGTGTTCGGGGATATTGTAAAGTCTGTTAATGTTTTTACAAATGCAAACAATACTATAAATTGCTGGTTGTTCTCTTCAGTTTAGTCAGACTGAAAATGAAAACTTAGTAGAAAGTTATATAATCAAAGGAATAAATTATTATCTGTTTTAGATACTGAGAAAATAAAAGACAAACAACTGGAATATTTGGTTCTAGTTGTTTCTATACAAATAAAATCATCCAAACAGGAAAGGATGTATAGTTCTTTAAGGTTAATAAATAAAAGAAAAATGTAATACTGAACTCATTGAAGAAGCAGTAAATGACTAATTTAAATCATTCTTAGAAAATCTGGTTTTCTTTTTTTAAATGTTTACTATTGTCAAAACAAACAATAGCAATATAATGAGAGTCTGGCACATGAGGAAGCTAGGTAGGTTTTTTTCTCCTGCCACTTTAGGAGATGTGCTCTAACAGCTCAGCTCCTCTTTGCTGGTAAGTTCAGAGACAAATGACTAGTTACTAACTGACTGATTCTATATAATCTCCTTTGAAAAATATACATTTTGGCAATAACATTTAAAGATTTTTAAAATAAGATTAACAACAGTGATATAACATTTATACAGTGTTTCTTACGTAGACAATGCTATGGAAAGAACTGTATAAGTGATTTTTCATTCCTTTCACAAAAAAAGAACTGTGGCTGAAAAATATTAGGAATATTGTGTTGATCACACAGACAATAAGTGAGGAACCTGAGATATGAATATAAAAAGATTGATTTTGGGATCTGGCATTCTCAGTATCATATACACTCTTCTTGTAATATCCTAGAATTATTTTCTTTGTAGTGCATGCATTATTGGTAAAAAAAAAAAAATTACTATTACTTGTAAGTTATTGTAATTTAGAAAATGTCCCACTCAAATATATCCAATTTTTTATTATGTTCTATTTTAAAAGACAGTTTTCAGGTTAGCTAAATGTAGGTAGATACTTTTTGTTTTGTTTTAGTAAGCAGAATAGAAAAACTTGAGAATTCTTTCACTTATTTTCCATTTCCAAAATACATATTGAGAATAATACATATGGATCATTAGTTGAACATTGTTGGTTTCCTAACATGCATTTCTGTTTTGCATATAGTAGATTTTTAAAAAAAAATTTGTTAAAATAAATTTTCACTTATGGTAATTTTAAATTTCCGAATGAAGTTGTACATGATGGTTAAAGTTTAACTATTGGAACAATAATTTGAACATAGGAATGATGAAATTCAGAGAAATCATACAATCTGTATTCTTTGTTACACTGAATGGCATAAATGCTGTTTGATTACACATGGTGTTTGATTCAGTAAATATATTGATCAATATCTCAATGTCAAATGTTCTTTCTTGATTCCACACTCCCCTAATAAAAACCACCTTATTTTTTATCATTTTAAATATTTTAAAATTTTATCTTCAGTTTTAATAATGGTCTCAATGATTTAACCAAATTGAAAATGTAGTTATAAATGATAAGCAACATAATGACTACATAATACTTTTGATGGTAGTATATTGTAAGATTAAACAAATTAAGAAGTTAAAAGTTATTTATATGCAACAATTATTGTTTTCTTATATTTTTACATTATTTTTTATTTTGAGATAGTTCAAATATACAGAAAAATTAATAGACTAATGCAATTAACACCCCATTTATCCCTCCAAATGTTAACCACTTGTTGAAGCTTTGTTATGCATTCTTCCATCTTTTTAAACCTTTTCTTCTCTACACACACACTGTCTTTTGAGCAAAACACAATTGTAGATGGTGGCCATCATAACCTGTCACACCTAAATAATATGTCATGCTACTCCCTTAAAACAAAGAAACTTTCTTGTATGGGCACATGCTACCTAAGAAAATTAACATAAATTCAATGACAATAACCAACATTTATTTATACTCAAATATCCTCCCATGTCCCCAATATGTCCTTTATAAGTGGTTGCTGCTGTTTAAGTTCAGGGACCACTGTAGGGACCACAGTGCACCTGCCTTGCTTTTTCATTTATTTACTCATTTGAAGTGTCTCATCAAATTTTCATGCACACCAACCCATAGCCTAGTTTTGTCTTATAACTTCCTCAGGATGAAATTCAGATAAAAGGTGTGGATGAACAGTATATCACATGGACAAATCCCTCACACCAAGGGGCCCATCAAGTTGGACCATTCTACCCATGGCAATGGTAAGTCTGACCACTTGCTTAACACAGTGACAGCCAGATCTATTATGAAAGCACAACTTCTGATTCAATATTTCTCTGACAACTTTTCACCAAATGGATTTCAAATTCACCATTGATCTTGTCCATATCTGTTTGTCTGGTGTAAGAAAGTGGTGGCATTCAATTTCTAATATCTCCTCTGTTTCTTATTATTGGCCTTTTTTTGTAAAGGAGAACACTATTTATTTTTAAATCTGCCTGTCATTCACTTACTTCATTTTATTTTTAATATTATTCTTTTGTATAATTATGAACCCATTGAACTTTATATTTAAATTTACCCTGTTGTAAAGTTTTAAAATTTATTTTATATCCATCTGAAATTTGGCCAGTAAGAACCCTTTACAGATAGTTTATCCTTGCTTTTGATACCCATTTCTCTTCAATTATTTTTTTTTCTGAACAAGAAGATGTTGCAACAAACAATGAATGACTCTGTGCATATGTTGTTTCATATTTGGAAAGGAACCTCTGTGGAATAAATTCCTAGAAGCAGAATTGCAGGATCAAACAACAAATACATATATAATTTTGTTACATTGAATCAAATTTCCCCCTATAAGGATGATACCATTTTGAACTCTGATCAGCTGTGTTTTAAAAAGTTTATTTTCCCCTAATCTCAAATTCTTGAATATTTGCTAAGCTGGATGGTGGGAAAAATGGTATCTCATTGAGGTTTAAATTTGCATTTCTTTTATCTTATGTTTGTCATCTTTTCACTTTGTTTTAGGTATATGCAGACAGAGTTTTGGTCTTTTAAGTTCCTTTGCTTTACCTCTTGTTTCTAAAAAAAAATAATACATTAAGTATTCTTGTAAGAATGACAGTATTTACATAAAGCTTCCTAGAAGTTCCTTATGGAAAATTTCCTTAAGGAAATATTTTCCATAAAATGAGAATTGACCAGTAGAGGGGGCAGAGAGAGAAGAGGGGAGGGGAGGGGAGGGGAGGGGGGATAGTAGAGGATAGGAAAGGCAGCAGAACACAACAGACACTAGTATGGCAATATGTAAATCAATGGATGTGTAACTGATGTGATTCTGCAATCTGTATATGGGGTAAAAATGGGAGCTCATAACCCACTTGAATCAAAGTGTGAAATATGATATATCAAGAACTATGTAATGTTTTGAACAGCCAACAATAAAAAATTTTAAAAAAATGAGAATTGACTAACAACTTTAGACAAAATGATAGATACATAATTGATAACTGAATCCAAATCATATTACACATTTGAATTCCAAATGCTTATTATTTCTTGCCAGTGACAAATCATTTTATAGACCATATTAATCATTTGTTTTAAAAAGCAAATTCATCCTTTAAACACTGTCTTTAAAAGCAAATTCATACTCACCCACATTGTCTTTTACTTTATTTGAACTTAATTCAAACCATTGATGATTATTGTGAGCATTCATTTTTTTAACAATTTCTTATTAAATCCCATATGGTAACGATTAAAACTGGAAAGCTTTAAAAGAAAAAAATGCATATATAAATATTTTAAATAAGTTTTTAAGACTTGCTTTGGGCTCTGGTTGTCTCTCTATTCCCCACCAAACCTCCTTGCAAAGGTCCCCAGTGGGCTCATTTCCTTCTCAACTGAATGAAATACACTTCTCATTTCTTTTGAATAGAGAGGATTTATAAAAAATAATAGATTTACAATATGGTACCTTTTAGACACTCATTCAACAGGATTAGTACCTCATACACAACTTTTCTTCCCTTATTTATAAAATGATGATTTTTGATTCATTCTTAGTCATTTCACCTTTACTCTGTTACCTCATTGATCTTTCCAAATGTGAGGGTGAAGATGCAAGGAACATTTATCGTAAAAAATTAAAAATCATAACATGTTGTATTGATTCAGTTGATTTTCAAAAGCTGTGCTCTTCATGAATCTGCCTCTGGGTGTAAGCCGGAGTTAAAATATCAATTATATCAACTCAAATCTGAGTAAAACTAAAATGGCTTAGTTGAAAATATTCAAACAAATCCATTCCCCACCCTGCAAGAAGCAGACACCATGAAAAACAAAAAGAATCAAAGTAGAAATCATATTTAAATAATAGTTTTATGGAATGAAGTTCAACTATTGCTTTTAAGCATGTATCTTCAACAAGGAGAGAGGAAACTGGTGAAAGATGAACTATGTGGAAGATGCAAGATCTTGATGTTTTCTATAGTGGTTCCAATCTTCCTATAAAGAACAGGAATTTTCTCACTTCTGGGTTTAAAGGAATGCTCATGAGCTTAAATGAATAGAAAATTGTGTTCATTTTAATCCTCAACTAGAAAATTAGACAGAATTATAGCAGTATTGACTGTACAAATATTGCTATGATGTGTCCTAACTTTGGAAGGAAATGTTTCAGGATATAGTACTTTATAACTACTTGGATTAGACTGTAAATTTGTACATTGGAAATTTTTATGGTGTAAAAAATATATGAATTATATTAAGTTGGAAATTAAAATATTTATTTTATAAATTAGAATAGTGAGAACACTTTTTGGTTTTGTTTGCATAATTGTTCTAGTCACATATTAATTTCCAAAATATTAACATTTAATAGAAAATTATTAAGTTTTTAAAATAACATAAAACATCATGATACTACTTCTAGTCATGAAAAAGAGAACATAGAGTTCCATTTACATTTTATAAATGTTTGCTTAAAAATTTTGCTTAATTAGAATCTTATTTAAGTTATGCATATAAAACATATGTACTTTTTAGCTATGAAATGGTTAATTGGTAGTCATAACATTAAATAATTGTTTTTTAAAACATTTCATAGTCATTTAAAATTGTTTTCTTGTAACTTTTTAGGATATAAAGTTTGAACTATGACAATTAGTACAACCTTACTAATTCCTTATTTAAATGATTCAATATTTTATTAATTCTATCTGCCATGCTGTGTATTTAGAATAACTTTCTAATTATTTCCAGAAACTTCAGCTTTCAGCATTAGATATAAACTGATTAAAATTTGTCATTCTGATAAGAAAAATTCTGGACAAATTAAAAATCATTTTTGGAACTATTATTGACTAGAGTTTACAGAGCAAACCAAAACCTCAAAATTTTGAGAAATAGTCATATCCAGAAAGATATAGTTCTGGAAGTTTACTAACTGGAGAAGGAATTGTAGGAATTCTTAAACTGGTAAGAACTCTTAAATGATAATTAAAAACAAAAACACAAACTACTGGAATCATACTATAGACTAGTTTGGAAGATAAAAGCTCCTGGTATGGTAATATATACTTATTCAATCTTTTATGCCAGGACTAATTTCTCATGGTCAGGATTGGAGAAAGAGCCTCTGATGGTACCATCTGGGATGTGACAGGGAAGTAGTCATCTTGAAACTGCTAGGAAACCTTCCCCTAAACAACTCTCAAACTCCAGAAGAAAAGAGTCACCAGGAGGCAATTATAAAAGTTTTCCCAGCTAGAGAAAGGGTACTGGCTCATCTAGAAAAATAAAGATATCAATAGGGGACGGAGTTTGAAGGAAATAGGTAAGGAATATTGAATATCGCAGACAGGAGAAGGAGTAGAGACTGGGAAAAAAGCCACACTTCTGGAAAAGAGAGAAAAATAGTGGTCCACATGGATTTAGACTTTATAAGAGGATTATGGCATATTCTCCCTCTTGCACAACCTACCACCATATCTGCAAGCTTCTACTATTCCAACTGCAAGATAGACTAGGAATGATGAAAGAGCTGAGAAGCATTAATCTAAAATTAATAACCCAAGTTTCCATGTTAGGAATCTGGAACAAGAAGAGCAAATTAAATATAAAGTAAGCAGCACAGGGGAAATAATAACATTAGAGAAGATTTTCACAAACTTAAAAAAACAGTAGTCAAAATGAATGAAACTTAAAGCTAGTTCTCTCAAAAGATCAATAACATTGATAAACCTCTATCCAGGATAGCCAAGGAAAACAGAAAGATGACACAAATTGCTAATATTGGAATTGAAAAGGCTGTCATGGCTACTGATTCCATGGATATTAGAAGAATAATGAGAAAACACTATGAACAACTCTGTGACCATACATTTGATAACTTCAGTAACATGGCCCTATTATTTGAAAGGAACAAAACTCCCAACTTCAGTAGAACTAGATTACTTTGACAGATATATAGTTAACAGCAGTGAAAAAAGGAAACATAGAGCTCAAAGAGATTCAATGGTGAATTTTACCAAATGTAAAATTCAAACACATACACAAACAAAAAACCCAACTATTCTACACAATCTGTTTCAGAATATAAGTATGAATATTTCCAGAAAGAGAAAATATATTCTGACTCATTTTATTAGGTTATCATTATACTATCAAAACTAAATAAAAGCCAAACTGAATTTCAGAGTCCATCTTGAGATTTAATATTCATTATGATACTAAGGGGTGAGTCCTTTAAGATGTGATTCGCTCTCTGCCCTATGGGTGGATTAATCCATTCATATGGATAATGGATGAATGCACTATGTTATCTCAAGAGTGAGTCTGCCATAGAAGCCAGTTTGGTTAGTGTTAGAGTCTGTAAACAAGTCAAAATAACACCTGGCATTTTGCCAGGGGATTGTTAGAGTTCGTAAACAAGTCTGGATGGTGCCTGGCAAAATGCCAGAGGGAGTGGTTTGAGAAGTAACAAAAGCGAGCCATTAAATGTGGAGATTCCTGATTGGTTGACTGCTGTATCTAGTTTATGTTAATTAGATAAGCTGTGTGGAATGTATAAATACTGCTCCTGTCCTGCAATAAATGGCTCCTACTCCTGCTGTATCAACGTACACAAGTTATTCGTCACCCCCCGGTTATTCTGCCGCAGCCGGACTGCGGCAGGTTAGTCTCTTAGGCTTTACCTGTCTGGCCATGGGATGATGTTTGCCACCTGAGAACTCTGCCAGAAAGAAGGTTTATCAGGAGATGTGGCTTCTTGAACTTCAACCAGAACAGTGATTCAAAATAAACCTCTTTTCTTATAACTTAACTGGTGAGTGATATTATATTATTATACAACAGTCCTGGAAATCCTAAGTAAATGTCATCCACTGTAACCTGTGTGGACTTAACATGGAATCTTTTCTTAAACTTACTTGCTTCATTTATGTATTTCTTAACTCCTTCATAAAATAATCCAGAATGGGGTTAATGTTCACAGGTTTTAATCCCATGTGTCACATAAACAATATTTAGTAAAGATTTGAAAAAAAATAATTGTAAGGCTGAATTCAAAGATAATATTTATATAATATTGAGTTTATTTCTAAAATGATTTCACTTACTTATATCAGAACCAATGACAATTTTAAAATGAATGATATGAATTTTGATAGTTTATTTTTTGTGTGTGTGTAAAAATGGTTTGATGAGTTTACTAATGAATCAGAAAATATTCAAAGAACAAATCTTCCGAAGGACAAGCTGTAAGCAAGGACTGGGATAATATACAAATTGGGTATGCAATTACAAGGGGGTATGTGTTAATCATTAAGGTTTGCCTGTAATAGTCACAGATGCCTTCATTAAAGAACCATTTTAATGATCAATTTATGTTGTTCAAAAATATGTGAAAATACATATGGAGTTCTAAAGCAAATATCTAACTAATTTCCCTTCCAGCAATCAATATTTATATTGCTGCCACATTGCTCTTCCTTAGAAAGTTTTCAGCATTAATGAACACAGATCATTGAAGGATTACTATATGCAAGGCACTGTGTCAGGGTTTAAGAGAAATAACAGGTATAGTGAGACATAGTTCTTCCTTAAAGGACTTCAGTATTCTCATATCTGCCATTTTTAACTCGGTTCCTAAACTGTTAAATGGTAATTATAATACCACCTTTCTGGCTGCTTCATCCCATCATTAATTCATTTCCTCAATTTGTTCTTCACTTTTTCTCATAGCATGTCACTGGTATGTGACATGTGTTGTTTTACTACTTTGACTATGATAGTGACTGAGAGAGGTAAAATCCTGGACATCATGAAACTTATGTTCTAGTGAATAAAACAGACAACACTGAAGTAAATAAATAAAATAAAAAGTTACTATAATTACATACCATGGCAGATAAAATTAATAAAATATTGAATAATTTCAATAAGAAATTAGTTAGGTTGTACTAATTGTCATAGTTCAAACTATATGTCCTGAAAAGTAAATAAATAAGATACAAATTTGGATGGAGATAAATCATAGGAGAAAAGTAAAATGAGGCAAATGTTTTGATGCTGAATGCAGATCAAGGGTAATTTTTATGAGGGATGCTACTTTATTGATACCTAAATGAAATAAGGAAGAAAACTGTGACCTGTCTCTAGGAGCACTTGAGGCAGAACAGAATAATGCCATAGCTCCAATTGAAGCATGCATGTGGAATATTCTGGAATGTCAGAACAGCAAGAGCAGAAGGAGAGAAGAAGAGAGGAGGGAAAGATGGAGCCAGGTTTGGGGCAGAGCCAGACTCAACAAGACCTCAAAGGCTTGATTAGAAACTTGGATTTCAGGATAAATGCACTGGAAAGTCACTGTTGTGTTGGGCTTGGAGAAGAAATTATTCTGGATTTTACTCATTTGTTTAAAAGATCATTTATCAAAATGGTACCCAAGGGGCTGGAGATATAGTCCAGTTGGTAGAGTGCTTGCCTCACATGCACAAAGCCCTGGGTTCACTCCCCAGCAACAACACACACCACACACACACACACACACACACACACACACACACACACACGTTTTTTTAGAAAATGGAGCCAAAGGCAAAGTTTACTCACTAACACATTATTGAGAGGTATAATTCTTAAATAACAAGAGTGAGGAGAAAAGGTGAGGGAGGCAGGGAGGAGAAAGGAGCATTGTCAAACTGGTGACAGCATCACAAGAAAACTCACCTGATTTTCATTTAGAACAGACTGAGGTAGTTGGCAACTCTGGGAGACTGAATTGGCAGGGGTGGCCATTACAGCTCCCTCTGAGGAAGCAGATAAAGCCTAGGTAGAGATGAACAAACTTGGGAAGCAACATAAAGTTTGTACAAATAGGGAGATTAGAAAATAAGACTAAACATAAGCTAGAATCTGGAAACCAAATACATTAATGGTATCTAACTTAGCTAAAGTAGTCAAATCCTAACTTAGCCAAGATGGTCAAATCCTATCTGGGCAGTATAAAAAGGGGTAGGAAGGTGGGAGAGGTTTTCTTGGTGATGGCTTGTGTGAAGAAAAGATAAACTTAAATATGCTGATTCAGTTTTGCCATATTAAATTAAAACTCTGAGACATAGTTTAAATTATAAAGGAAGTTTTTGATAGGCATTTTATAAATATTTTTATCAGTAATGAATGTTGAACTTACTCAAATTCTTTTGTGGTATATATAGGAGTAATTATATTTTTAATTATTAATTATTAGTTTTTTCTCCACTGAGTTATATAAATTGACTTCTCAACACTCACTTGTTTTTGCTTACCTGAGATAAAGCTTTCTTGATTGTAGTATATTATTCTTTTGAATTCTACAAGACTGTTTGTAAAATACCATTTTACTTAGGATTTGTATTAATATTTGTACATAATACTGCCCTAAAAATTTCTTTCTTATGACTATTATCTTGTTAGAAATTAGTATCATTTTATGTTGTCTCTGTTTTGCTTTTCACAAAAAATATAATAAACATAACTAAAAAAGATAATTTATGTGCAGAATATGCCATGAATAATGTATCAGCTGGACACAAATGACACACTCAAATTGGCTACTCGAAGAAGAGCTTAATAAAAGGACTATTCATAAAGATCTTGTCAATCACCAAAGTGCAGCTCAATAAACCAGGCCCAACAACTGGGAATGCTTTGCTACTCCATGGTTCAAACAGAAGAATAGAGGATTTAGTGGAATGGAGAAAGAACTAGTGAAAAGGGAAGACTGATAAAAGCTGAGATTAAAAAATTCAGGAACGAAAGGTCACTGTGCATAGAATGATCCTGAAGATTAATTAATTTTCCCTCTCATACTCCTTCCAGATCCTAACTCTTGTTGATGGTCTCCTCCACTTCTGCCCACTGGCCATACAAACGCAATTTAGAGTTGCAAGGGACACTACACTGATGGAGAAGTCTATTCCCATCAGCCTCCAGAGGCATAGATCAGATCAGAGCAGAGGGTGGAGGTGAGTGGACCCAGTGGGGAAAACTGAAGCTATCTAAAGCTGGGACAGTGTTGGAAGCAGACCTAGTTATGAAAACTTGACAAGTTCTAGGCAATACATATGGATGTCTTCATTGAACATGGTAAGAACGCACATGGTGAAATATTGTTATATTTTGATGGCCTTCAACAGAACCTGCTATGGAATGTAAATGTGAAAGAAAGAGTAGAATCAAGGGCTGTTGCTGGGCCTTGCTTTGAATTGCTAGCTGGATGGTGTGCTGCTTAATGAGACAGAGAAAAAGAAGGTAGAAGAATGTATTTTGGTAAGGAAAAGAAAGAGAAACTCCTTTGAATATTTTAACTTTAAATTAGACATTCGAAGGGAGGTGCTGAGCAGGTGGTTGGATATTTTCGTCTGTAGCTCAGAGAGAGATTGGAGTTGGATATGTAAATCTTGGAGTCACAAGCATATAGATAGTATTTAAAACTATGACAATGAATTGATAAAGAAGACAGAGTCCAAGGTTGGGACATTCTAACAATTAGAGATTGAGAAGCGGAAAAGAATCTTGAAAAAGAAACAGGAGTATACAGTTATATGGAAGAAAAACCAGGGCTCAGAGGCAGGGAAATAATGATCTTCAAGAGGGAGAGAAATGTTTTTAAATGTATAGAACTGTGCTTTAAATATAGTTGGACTGTCATTATCATAAAAGCTCAGATTTTGGATTTAGCTAAATTAATTTGAATACAATTTTTGGTCCTAATTAGGTGCTTGACTTGGGGCTGTGTTGCTTAAGTGTCATATTTTTTTCCAGTTGTAGAAGAGTGGGGATTAGGGGAAAGTTTTTTTTCTCTTGCGTTGTAGCTAAATGAAAATAAAATTGTGAGTGTAGTAAGTGCATCAGATGAGTTTTAGACATAATTTCCCAAATAATTCAGCAATGTACAACTTATTCTGATTTGGGAATTAAGAAAGAATTCATTGTGGAGGTTGCCTTTGAGATGCAAAATGCATACAATTTTGTGAAATGGTGGGGAAAAGAAAAAAAATAGTATAGGAAAAACATGAACAAAGAACCAGTAGTAATGAAGTATGGGGCTCATTTGGAAGAACAGCAATTGCAGTTTTTTTTTTTTTTTTCTGGGATTCAGGAGTAAATAGCAGATAAACCTGAAGCCATATGTTTGGAAAATCATAAATGATAAGTTAAAGGATCTGAATTTTTATCTTGCAGACAGTTAAACACGTTTACAATTCTTGAGTATTGGAAATTAGTGAGTAAGCTGATCAGAACAGGGCTTCCAATATTAATGTGCTCTCATAGAAATTAAGAGCAGAGTGGTTTAGGGGTGGGGTGGGATGTGTTCAATCAATGGGTGCTAAGATATAGTTAGTTTGGAGTAAGAAATTTTGTGTACTGTTGCATAGTAGGGTGACTAAAGGTAATAATTAATTTATCATGTATCTAACAAACTAGAAAAAAAGAATTTGAATGTTTTTGTTATGAAATTGTAAATGTTTTAGAAGACAGATGTTTGCTCTGATTTAACTACAATACAATATATACATGTAACTGAAACATTATATGGTCCCCCATTTCTATGTTTGTAATGTATCAATTAAAAATAAGTCTAAGCCAGGTGCTGTGATGCATGCCTGTAATCCCAGCAGCTGGGGAGGCTGAGGCAGGAGGATCATGAGTTCAAAACCAGCCTCAAAAGCAAGGTGCTAAGCAACTCAGTGAGACCCTGTCTCTAAATAAAATACAAAATAGGACTGAGGATGTGGCTCAGTGGCTGAGTGCTCCTGAGTTCAATCCCTGGTTACCCTCCCCTTAAGAAAATCTAAATTAAAAAATCAGAAACATTAATATACCATAATGTATAGTGTATATTGAAATGAAGAGTGGTGGTAGATGTTTAGCTGGGTACATAGCTCAGGTTTTAAATATTTTTTCATAAGTCACTTGTTTGGGAAAAAAATGACTTTTAATGCCTACTGTAATCCATTGGGCACATGAATGAATATGAAATATTCAGCCTTAATTTTCTTTGAGGCAAGAGACAGTCTTGAGTCTCGTCCTCTGTCTTTATTATAGAAGCTCCTAATGACCTGATGGAACCAGAATGCCAGAGGTGTGAGAGGCCTACAGGCATGGGCAATGTATTAAAAAAAAATAGTCATTCTCTTTTGAATAGGTGAAGCCAGTGCTATACTACCATATACACGTGTAGTAAGAGGCAAAGAAACCCATTTTGATGAGAACAGTAGTAATGTAGTACTTTACTCAAATTATGAGTAGAGTAGCTGATGCTTTGCAAATATTTTTTGTTAAATGTGGTTCTAGATATTTCGTGAAGCCATATAGATCAATACATAGGAAAATGCACACATGAAACTCAAAAGTATTTCCCAATTTGCTTTGTGATTTCTTTGTTCAATTACTTATTTGGTAGTATATGGTTTAATTTATATATAATTAGGAAATTTCAAAATTTCGTCTATTATTGATTTCTATTTAGTACATGTGGTTGGGAAACATGACTTTTGTGACTTCAAATCATTAAATTAATTGGTTTGTTTTATGATGTAACTTATGGCCTCTATACTGGACAATGCTTCATCTTGTACTTGAGAATAATGTGTAGTCTATTGTTTTTGGATACTTCTATAGATGCCTATTTGGTCTATTACAGTGTTTTTCAAGTCTTTTCTATCTTGTTGATCTTCTGCTTGTTATTTTACTCATTGCTGAAAGTGTAGTATTAAAATTTCCAATAATTCTTTTATAATTTTTTCCTCACTTCAGTTTTCTCTGTTTTTGAATTTTGAGTTTGTTAAGAAGCTATAACCTCTTTATTAGTATAAAATTGCTCTCTTAATTGTAGTAACCTTTTCTGTTTGACAGCCAATATTGTCTGAAAGAGAATAATTACACTAACTCTTTGTGCTAATACTTGATAATATTTTTTCCTATTTTTTGTTTACTTTCAAACTATCTATATATTTTAATCTATATTGCAACTCTTGTATAGTTGGATTATCTTTGTTTGTTTCCCCATTCTGTCAAGCTCTACCTTTTGACTGGATTACTTAATTCATTTAAATTTGATGTAATTACTAAGATGAGAGTATTTACACTTGCCATTTTGATATTTGGTTTTTATATATACTATAAGTGTTTGTCCCCCTATTCCTCAATTATTTCCATATTTTGAGTTAAACACTTTTCTTGCATTATTTTAATTATCTTTATTATTTTGAACATTTTTAGTGAATCATATTTATGTTAAATATGTTGCAATATTGGGAAACTTTAGGTAGCTATGTAGGTAAAAATACAGAGAACAAGCATATTTTTTTCTTAACTCCTTTCCCCAAATGATTAAAAAGAAACAATAAAAGCAGTACTCTCAGAGACTGACCTGTTGATAACAATTGACACTTAAATTCATAACAATCTAGTTCACTTCATTATTAACATAATTTAAAAAAGTATACAAAACTCTGACCCAAAATATTTGCTTCCTCTTCAATCCTTTGTATTACTATTGCCATACAAATTGCATCTTTGTACACTATAATCCTATGAACATAGTATTATGATTATTGCTTTATGCGGATTTTTAAACAGATAAAAGGAAAGAGTTACAAAAAAGAATGTTTGTACTTTTTTAATATTTATTTTTTAGTTGTAGTTGGACACAATACTTTTATTTCACTTATATATTTTTATGTGGTGCTGAGGATCAAACCCAGGACCCGCACTCGCTAGGCAAGTGCTCTACCACTAAGCCCAACCCTAGCCCTGTACTGTCTTTTTATGTTTGCCTCTGAAGTTACCTTTAGGAGTGTTCTTTATTTGTGGAAAGTTTGGCTACTATCTAGTTTCTGTACATTGATTGCAACCTGGTATCTCATGAAAATCTAGTTGATAGTAACAAATTGTTTAAGATTTTTTGCCAACAGATGAATATTGTTATTTCTGTTTCCTTTTTGAAGGATAATTTTGCTGAATATAAAATTTTCACTTAATAGTCTTTGACTCTAAGCACTCTGAAATTACTCAATTTTCTTCTGGTCTCAGTGATTTGAGTAACACAACTTGTTACTCTTATTGAAGTTCCTTTCTATATGATGTCATTTTTCTCTCATTCTTCCCTGAATTTCTATTTGTCTTTGAATTTTATCAATTTGAATATGATGCATCTAGATGTGGATCTCTTTGGGTTCATTCTCTTGACTTCATCGAACTTTTTAAATGTGCATATTCAAATTTTCATCAAATTCAGAAAGTGTATGGATATTATTTCTTCAAATGTTCTTTCTATCACTGTCTTACTCTCTTCTCTCTCTGGGACTTTTATCAAGTATATATTAACATGATTAATGTTATCACACAGAATCCTGAAGAATCTTTGTTCAGGTTTCCTCACTCTTTTTTATGCTTCTCAAACTTACACGTTTACAGTTTTGTTTTTAAGAAGCTCAAATATATAATTGAGCACCTTTTTAAAAAAAAACATTTGAGTGGTTGTACTTTTCAACTTCAAAATTTATTTTTCTTCCATTTTATATTTTCACTATATTGATATTCTATATTTGACAAAAAAGTTGTTATTAAATTTTCCTTCTAAAAGTATGGTATCTTTCAATTATTTGCACACATTTATAGCCACTAATTTAAAGCCTTTAAGTTGTACCTGCATAATCTTGAGCCCCTCATGAACATCTTTTATTGGCTATTTTTCTTTCTTTCGTAACAGCATGCTTTTCTATTTCTTTGCATATCTCGCATTTTATGTTGAAAACTGGATATTTTAGGTAAAATTTCATATCAAATTTGGCTTCTAATCTTTTCTCATCTTCCAGGGTTTGTAGTTGTTGCTGGGTTTTATATAACTGTTCTGTCAATGCTGATTATTTAACAAGTTTTTTTTTTAACTAATCCTGTAGATTTTGCATTCCACATGTTGTACAATTACTAAATTATGTTAGTTTTGTTTAGTTCTTGTTTGTAAGTCTAGTTCCACAAAGGCCAGTCCAGGTTAGAGGACTTTGAGTGCTTGGTAAGGTTGTATAAAATGCCTTAAGTTTATGTCTTTCACCTTCTGTCAAAAAAATTTATGTGAAAAGGCATGACTTTCAGCTTCAGAGAGTTTGCAATACAGCTTTTTTTTTTCAGTTGTTTACATAGAACCTCAACATCAACCAGAAATGCACAGGGATTTCTATTTTCCCAGGTCTCTTTTGTACATGCACCTAGATCTCTAGGACTTTATGGGAATTTTTAAAAGTTTCATATAGATATATAGTTCCTTGATATTTCCTTTTTAGCTCTTGTAAATATCATTTTGTCTTGCTGTAATCATAATCTTAGATATCTTTTTGTTGCTGCCAAGTTTTTATTGTTTTTTTTAATAGCCTAGGAATATGACTTTTCCCATTCTCTTCCTTTGTATCATTCTGACTCAAATCAGATAGCTAACCATCCAGAATGCAGATTATCCAGGGAGTTGAAATTTGGGTAAAATATTTACTGTGTTTCTGGAGATGGTGCTTTTAACAGAGTTTCATAATGGTTCATCCCTTCCTGTTGGTTAAAAGACAACTAGCTGTTTATGTCTTCCATACCCATATGTTGGGGAGGGAGGGGCTTTAAGATATCACAAGATCCTTCTGTCTTATTAAAGTGCAGTAGTTTCTCTTCCACAGTTCACAATTTTCAGTTAATTCTCTGGTTTTAGTCAAAATTTACAGAATTCTGAAATAGTTAATATAAGGGTTTTCTCTCAGAATTTGTTTTTTGGCAGTACCATGACAGATCCTCATTCCAACCTTCCCAAATATGATCCTCTATGAATTGTTTTTTTTTAAATCTATCTTTATATTTTTGGAAGCATTCTCAATGCTATTTTTGATATCTACATGAAAGAATTATGGAATCAGAAGTTTATTAAAGTTGTAGAATTCCACATTTATGTATTTTTAAAATATTGGTTATGAATATACAGTTGCCATAATGTAATTAGGAAGAAATTAAAGAAAAAAAGTTCTTATGCATTTCAATATGATAACCACATCTACTTTGTTAAAGTAACTGTTTAACAAAGTTAAGGTAGTTAATCAAGAAGAAGAAGAAGAAGAAGAAGGAGGNCAGAAGAAAAGGAGGAGGAGGAGGAGGAGGAGGAGGGGGAGGAGAAGAAGAAGAAAGGCAGATTTATGCAATGCTTATGGGTTGGTGCTTTGTGTAGGGTTTCTGTACAATAAGGACTATTAATACTAATTAAGACTGATCTTCTGGAAGCAGCATGTTTGGTAGGCCTGAAGGGGCTTTCTCTGTACAACAGCCATGAGCATGTCAGACTGCTCAAAATAGAATTTTCCTTTCAGCCAATACAAAATGACATAGAAGAGGAGAGGATGCTGCATTTTCCCTCTGGGCCTTTAATGATATTTGTGTCTTGGTCTCTTTTACATCAACATTAGTATGTGATTAAAGCAGAGGGTTAGTTTGAACTATAGAGCCCATCCTTTTTTATCTGATGGATATGATATAGACCAAAGAGTGTATTAAGTTTATATTAATGTATGTTCACAGATGAAATGAGTTTGAAATATGCCTTATTAATAAAGGTTTACAGTTTGATATTATGATTTTTCATTATATGATCCTAGTAAGTCCTTCTGCTGATTAATTCACTTTTAGAAAACATTTAAACGATAAAAGTTGATGATCAAGTGATAAATATTTTATAGTATACACTGACTCACACTTTTCTAATACAAAATTTAAGGATGTTTACACTCAAAATGTTTGTTTTATGAAGGATTATGGCCTAAATCAGACCTCTTTTAATACCAAGTGCATATAAAAATAATCCTGGTTTTCTCAGGAAAACATTTACATACATTTACATTAACTATATAATATGAGGAAATAAAACCCAGAAAGGAATGGTGGTACAAACTAATAAAAGTCCATAAAGAAATAGATGACAGAATATATTATCAAAATCAATAGACATAGATGTCTTAAAAGATAAGACAAAAAGTGAGCATTAGAAATTAACTGAATACACTATAAAATAGAAACTATTTATTGAATATATCAAGTATCATCTTCATAAAGCATTTCAGTTAAGCAACCTATATATTCACCCCAATTATTTTATAAAATCTGTCTAAAATCTTTAAAATCTTCATGTGCTTGTTGGACTTGGATTAAGCACTTGATTTTCTTCAAGGAAAAGTCTTTTCATATTGAGTTTACATTATCTTGGTTATGCCTTGAAGACTCACAGCTACCAAGAACTTTCTTTAGCAACCTCTGTCAGAATCCTAGCTGTCTGATGTTCTTCCCTATATAAGGCTTTGTGTAATAGAAGGAATCCAGTTTTAGCCACCACTTACATATTTCTTTAATCATTTCACATAAAATAATGAAATCTCAACATCTCTAAATTTTTATATGAATCCTGAAAGCATATCTGGTAATCCCTGCTTTTAGCACTTCTCCAAAAAACAAATCTTCTATTTTCACTGACTTATCAGGATCCATATTTTTCTAGAGTATTTTTTTATTTTAAATTATTTCTCTGTTTTTTGCCTCTGTATCGGTTACTGTTAGTAAGTTATTCTTCAGTGACAAACTTAAATTTTAGTAATTTCAAATTGCAAATGTATCTTCCCTTCTATGTTACACTTCCTTTGTAGGTAAGCAGTAGAAAGTACTTCTCATAAATGCTCAAGTATTCAGGTTGACAAATCAGGGGCTACCTTGAATGCTGCTGATCACAACTACAAAATGGAAAAAGAGTTCGGGACTGTCTCACAGACGCAAGTAAATGCTCAATCAGAAGAAATATTCAGCATTTCTACTCATAACCCCTTGTCCAGAACCAGTTATTTGGGTTCAGCTCCTTCAGGGGTATGTAGAGATAGATGATATATTAGTTCAGTCATATGATAGAGCAGTTGAAATATTTGGAGGGAGGGAACAGAAATGATGTATACCAGTCTTTCTGTATAACTCCAATACCTGCAGGCAACTCTTTGGAAAAAATACCAGATCACTTTGTTTAAAAAAAAACAGATAAATCGGGAAATGAAAAAAAAAAATCTCTAATTTAATAAATTATGTGTAGATCTTCTATATTCTTATTGTGTTCTTAAGGATTTCTTCAACACATGGGTAAAATTGTTACCTTTGATCAGAGAACATTTGAATTTTGTGCAATGCATCCTTAGAGTTTAGGTGAAAACAAGGCAAGAGAACACTTTCTTCAAATTAAAATAGTAGTATCAACAAAAATTAACTTAAAGACTTCCAATTCTTATCAGAATATTAATGGTAGGCAGGACAATAATAAGCACAGCAAATTAAAATAAGAGGAAAAGAGTGGATATTAAATTATCCTGGATAAATAAGAGCAATCTAAAAGGAATTTGATTGTCTAAGAAAGGAGTGTGATCTGAAAAAAAAAATGGGAATTCATTAAATCTAGCTTTGGCAAAAGAATAAACCACAGAAATGGTTTATTTTCTTTATCATTTCAATATAAAAAAATCTAGTGAAACTATACTGCAGTGTATTTCTATTTCCATTATTAGGGACCAAACACTTATACTCTCATCAAATTTCTTATTTAATGTTGTATTATATAAAGTTGGTGTGCTATCATCATCCAACAGGATGGGAATGGATTCCTTCTATTACACAAAGCCTTATATAGGGAAGAACATCATACAGCTAGTTTTTATCATCTACCTGTATATTTGCAATATCAATTTCCAAATTGTTATCTGCCTAATCATCTTCAAGACAGATTTTGTTTTACAACCTTAAGCTATTTGTATAAAAACACACACAGATACAAAGTAAAAAAAAAAAAACAAGGAAAGGATAAAAATATGACTTTAGTGTTTTTATATTGACTCTCCCCTGAAAACACTAACCATAAAGGAGACTTATGCTTCCAAATATTTTGATAAATCTACTTTACCTTTATAACCGTAGCAATATTATCTCCCCATAACAGGCAAGAATTTTCATTTTCATGCCTTTAAGGGTAAGAAAGATAGAGTGGTGAGAAAGGAGAGTTTTTCTCAGCTTTGATCTTGACAGTGCTAAACAGAATCTATTGGAATGTGGATGTAAATAATGCCATGCTATCCTCTCTGCCAGTCTGGGAATAAAACATGTAACACTTGTTGCTCCCTTAACCTCCTGTTAGAATAATAGTGGTGGCCTTTTCAAAGTCAGGGAAACATTTCTGCAAATCCTGTAAGAAAATTTCTTCTAGAAATCTGTTTAATGGTAAGACACAGGATTCTGTTTATATATGGGAGCAACTGGCTTATGTAGTAAAAATATGACAAATTACCTTAGAGCTTTAATAGAAAGTCTATGATATCTTGTCATCTAGTTGTTTTGTGAGTTCTACTGTAGTCAAGCAATTGCACTGCAAAATTACAGTGTGTGATATGGTAGATGCATTAGCATGGTGCTCCAGAATGTAGAAATAGTAGAAATACTTCAGAGCCCGCCCCTCATGGTATGTATATTCATACCCTAAACATCAGTCTGGGCCCCACAGTAGACCTATACACTTTTAAAATTGGAAATTTTTCTTTCACAGAAATTAACTTAAAGGTTTTCTATAAGGGAAACTACAGAACAAGGCAGTGTTCAGGGACCTGAGTTTTCCATCCCTAGGCCAATGGAGAGCATAGATCTGGACAGAATTATAGCCTGCCAGGAAACCAGGGACTGGCTGACCCAAGCTGAGCCAACTTTGTTGGAAGGAACACAGAGAATAAATGCTCTGCCTGCCACTTTAAATTTCTGCCTGTAGCCACTTGCTCATCCTGCCATGCTAACCAAAACTGAAGGGAGAGTGCAAGAGAAACCCATTGGTACCTGGTGGACACACACACAAACACACACACACACACGTGAACATACAGTCTTTCTCCTTTACACATTGTGTGAGTGAGCTTTTGTATGGTAAGAGTGTTAACTTATATAAATGGCTATAAGCAAAAATAACCATGTTCAATTCATAAAAAGTTTGAGACCCGAGGTAGATATATATATATATATATATATTATATATATTGTTCACATAGATATTACCTAGGTATTACAGCAAAGACCCTGAAAATAAAGGTTCAGAAAAAAATAAGTGTCTATAGAAAAAGTGTCTGCCACAGTCTGGCTGGGCACACAATCAGGAGCCACCACACAGCTTGTAGATTCAAACAGCAACTCTTTATTCCCGAACTCACACCAGCCGTCTACAATCACGTTCTGGGGAAATCCACGTCTCTGCCCAAAATCACGTTCTCTCCCAAATTCACCTTCACTGGGCTTCTGTCTCCCAAAATATACTGTCTGAATCCCGTGAGAACTCAAGGGGAACTTAGGCAGCAGGATACGCCCTATTCCCAGCAGGAATAATCTTAAACCTTAAACCTGGAACCTAAACTGGGAACGCCCTAAACCCGATTATGTTAAACCAGGAACACCCTAATCCGCCCTGGTCCTTGAGCAAGGTCAACTACATTCAATGTCACTGCAAAATGTCAGCAACATGGGGTACGCTGGCAAGGAAATTGTCATACCTACTTGGCTAATGGCTCCCAGCAAGTGTCCTGATGAATAGTTTATATTCCTTTGGGCTTGGTGCATCAATTAATAGTATGGGGATATGGTGGTTACTCCACAACTGCTAAAGGAGTTCAGTACTCCGTACATTTTAAACAGGTAATACTTCACTTCCTTCCTCCTTTATATCTCAACAATTATACCTTTATATCTCAACAATTCTGAAAGCTACTTCTATATTTTAATCTGGCTTCTTTTGTTTGACAATTGTTTCCATATCATATCCTAGCTGCATCTTGAACAATTTGCAAATGCAAAGATCAAAACAATGCATCAGGAATGTGCAGATTAAGACTATGACCCTGTCTTCAAAGAATTCAAGGACTACTGAAGGACACAAACAAGAGAGTTCACCCTTGCAACTCAGTGAGCAGACTTCTAAGGTAGGGAAGCACAATAGTATTTGTTAAAAGGTTGTCACCCCAAGGTTAGACTGTTTGGTTTTGACTCCTGACTTACATTGAAAATCTGAGATTTGGGGAATAATTACTTGACCACACCAAGATTTTTAACTTTGGAGATGGGAATATTGAATGCCTAGTATATGATTTCTACTATTACTAATATAGTACAAATACTAATTCCATGCCATAGTAAAACAGTGCTGTTACCATTGCATAATGAAAATGATAATGATAATAATGAAGGAAGAATATGGTATGGGGGAATGGGGAAGTGGAGTCTTAAAAGACAGAAGCAGTAGGCACACTGAAAAGAATTCTAAGGACTAGAATCACAATTCAAAAGGGAAGAACAAGCAAAAAGGTGTAGAGGAGAGATAGACTATTCTAGGAACAGTAAATAATTTGGTGAAGTTGAATACGATGCTAGGCTTCCTATGCAAGAGGTTAATGTTAAAAAAACTGGAAAGATAAGGAGTAAGCAGTTTATGAACAATCTCTTGCATCATGCTAGGAAACATGGATTTCATCCTGAATACCACAGGATGTTGTGGGAAGACTTCAAGGGAGACAGAGTCATGACTAATCCTACATTTTAGAGAGATCCTTTTGACAAATGAGCCACAAACATATTTGGAAGGTATGCAACTAAAGAT
This sequence comes from Marmota marmota marmota, assembly GCF_001458135.2. Classification (NCBI taxonomy): domain Eukaryota; kingdom Metazoa; phylum Chordata; class Mammalia; order Rodentia; family Sciuridae; genus Marmota; species Marmota marmota. The sequence continues at coordinate 15,601,792 of NW_025999998.1, read as the reverse complement.
TAGACTAGCTAGGAGTTCATGTGAGAAATCCAACAATGAAGGGAGCGGAAGGCATGGAGCAGAATAGATAAACAGACTCATGGGACTTCAAGAAAAGAGAGAAATTCAAGACTTCAGATTTGTGTTTGCACAACAGCACCAGCAGGAGGTTTTAACAGGAAAAAAAATCTAAGGAAGGATATTTAATGTGAAGTAGAATCTGACTTGTCTAAAAGATAGAGTGAGATGAGTAGTCGGTGAATTCACCTATGTGCAGCTCTAGGATGGTCCAGGGAAAGTTAGACTATGCTGGAACATTGGCCAATGTCCACTTTTAAGATGAGATACCAAGAAGGAATTTTTATAGACACAACAAGGAAAGGATTTAAGACTTCACTAAAGGTGTGTGTGTATGTGTGTATGTGTGTGTGTGTGTGTGTGTGTGTGTGTGGATGGTAACATCAATGGATCAAGATATGGGTAAACACTGCATTCCTAAAAGTTGGAACATGTTACCTCAGAACCAGAAATTTAATTTTCTCATTGCATGGAGAAAGGTGTGAGAAAATATTATTCCATCCTTGTGAGTATTGGAATCTACTGTGGAAGGCTCCTAGGTAGTAATCACAAATTCCTTCTGTTTTAGTCAGCTATTTCACTGCTGTGACTAAAGGACCCAACCAGAACAACTATAAAGGAGAAAGAGTTTATTTGAAGGCTCACAGTTTCAGAGGTCTTAGTCCATAAAAGGCCACCCTTATTCCTCAGGGCTGAAGGTGAGGCTGAATATCATGGCAGGAGAGTGTGGTGGAGGGAAGTATCTCAAATCATATCAGGAAGCAGAGAGAGAAAGACTCCAGTAGCCAGATACAACTCTATACCAAGCCACACCCCCAATTCCCACATTCTCCAGCCACACCCTACCACTTCAGTTACCACTCAGTTAATCCCTATCAGGGTATTAATTCACTGATAGGGTCAAGACTTTTACAACCCAATCATTTCTCCTCTGAACCTTCTTGCATTGTCTCATACATGAGATATTTGGGGACACCACATGCTGCAGGCTGGCTGGCAGCAAAATAACCGGGGGCCATTCCGACTCAGCTGTGGCTCTCAGTAACCACAACTACATCATAACACCTTCTAATTGATGAATAACCCAACTCAAGAAAATCAATTCTTGGTTTCACTCTTGGAGTACTAACCATGAAGTGCTCTAACAAGTTGTCTCATTTCATGTACATGATTAAAATAAAACAAATCAAAGACCATTTATAGTGCTCTTTTGATGTAGTTACAGATATTATATCAATTTATAGATCATGAAATTTATGATGTTATTCTTTGTGTCAACCTACTCAGCCATGGGATCCCCAGATGTAGTTAAACACTGAGTGGGCCTGTGAAGTGCTCCTGGTAGAGATCAGCATATGAATCAAAGACCAAGTGATGCAGATTGTCCTCTCTTTATGCTTCTCAATGTAGTTGTACATCACCATGTGTTGAGGGCCTGAATGAACAAAAAGGCAGAGGAGTGTGGATTCATACTCTGAAAAGCTTAATCTGGGATATCTATCTTTTGTCCTCAGTGTTTCTAATCTTAGGCCTCCAAACTGAGCTGGAAATTACAACATTGGCTCCAGCCTTGGGCCTTCAAATTACACCATTGGTCTTGTTCCCACATGGTAGTTCACAGTAAGCAATACCTCATAACTCTTTATCCACCTCTCGCTCTTTCTGTCCCCATCCCATTCATATTCCAACGTGTGTTTATTACATACATACATTGGATGCATGTAATCTTATAAAAACCAAAATCCAATATTTTTCATATGTTCTTTTATTCATTCACTTGTTGAATGCTCATTTTATGTCAGATAATAGGAGAAGAGCAATGACTAGATCTACAAATAGGCCCTTGAAACACCAAGGAGATATGACCACGTTCTTAGTTCTGAGCAAACCCTGCAGGAATGACCAATACTTTTCATTTGAATGCTAACTCAATTTCCTACTCTATGCCCTTGGAATATATAAACAACTTTTTGTCCTGTTGATTCCAGACATAGCCTCAGAACTCTTCACAGAACAATGCCCCAAGCAGCCACTATCAATTGATTAGAGTTGTCACATGAGATGAAATCTATTTGTCATTATTAGGCAGATGGATGGTATCATCCTGTTGGAAAAAAGAAAATAAGGCAGAATGTTGCAATAGTTCATTCTGAAAGCAATATTAAATAGATATGACAATCAAAAGAATTTGTGCAGGACTTTAGATAAAATTTGTATTTGAGTTTTCACCTTCCTAAAGATTGATTTGTTTTTAAATAATCTTGTTGAATGATCTGTGAAACACTTAACCAAAGCAGACCCAGTTTCATCCCATTATGTCTAACTTTTGTTGCTTCTAGTATTTTTAAATTATTCTATTTTTGTTGGTTATTTAGGAAATTTTTATTTGTTTGCTTTTGTTCTGCCATTAGTGTTCTTTATCCCCTTTCAGAAATTAAGGGTGAAGCTTTCAATAGGATTCAATAAATTTAAATTAGTAAAGAGAGAGCATATGATTAACATTATTTTTAAATTGTTCCAAAATTAAGACAAACACGGCCAGTGTTATTTCCTCCAAGTGCAGATATTTTTTTGGAAAAGAAAGTTTATACCCAAGATATTTGTTCCTGTATTTACTCATCCCCAAAAGTTCATATCCATAATTAGATAATATGAAAAGGGTTTATACCTGTCTGTTCATCACTGGGCATATGGATGTTCCATTACTTTGCTTTGGTGTTCAAATATATTGACCTTCTATGGTCACTGAGCCTATTTTAGTTTTTGAGCATTGTAGATACATGTGTTTTTCTTTGTTCTCCCAGCACAGCCTATCTGAATTACTGTAATGCATGTGGTGCCATCTAAGTGAAAACAGGAAAAAACATAGACACAACCTGACACCATGCTTAGAGCGTAACCAATGATGCGCATGGCAGCCTTTGGGAGTGTGAGCTGACCATCAGTAGAATTTTGGACCTCCCCAGTCCATGAAAATCGGAGGAAAGATAAAAGATACTTCACATAGAATGCAAGATTCTAGGAAAGAGACTAGAAGTTACCTGAGTCTCATAGAGGACATATTGGAAAGGGGATTCCTGTGGAGGATGAAACATTTTAAGACTGGGGAGACAATATTAACACACAAAATTCAATTAATAAATCATTATAGATTTATAATGGAAAAATCATGTACTTATTATAAATAAAGGTCGATCTAAAACAACAATTTATACCTGTCTTTATTAGCATGAAGAGAGAATGGTATTTGGACACCTTCTACCCCTTATCTTTAGTATATCCCACCTCCACTACACATGCTCCTATGTCTTTGCTCATTCTTGGCCAATAAGAGGATATCTTTATGCTGAGGTTTCTGACAACCGTCTAAAAATTATCTCCAAGAGTGAAGAGGACAGGAAAACAAATCAAATTTTACTATTTTGTTAATGCTCTTTTCCTACTTGTAAGATATAAATATTCTATGTCTAGATGATTATTGCTCTGCAAATTGTAAACTGTGCAGTTTCTATTTAGCATCTTAATGATATGCACAAACAATTTTGGTCATTTAATTAAAATGAGACTCTCCAGATGGAATAATAATTAAAGCATGGCAGATTAAAGGTGCCATAGACTCCTCGATGATCTGCTCACCAAGAGGTGTGAGCTATGCTGCTCTAACTTGTTTTGGATCTAGGAAATCTCTGGGACTACACTAAACACTCCAAAGTAGCAGAAGTGGTGCTGTGCTAGTTCTCATGCCTGGGCCTTCAGAGATTGGCAGCTCCCTCTTTCTTGAAATATTGAGGCTAAAGATATATATATATATATCTTTAGATATATCCTGTCAGAACACAGCCAACATGCTAGTAGCAGCCCTGGTCATGTGGAAGGCCCACACATCAGTGTTCCAGTAATCAACATGGGATGACGTCTTAATCAATAGCCAGCATGAATTTCAGGCATGTAAGGAAGGCATTTTGGACTTTCAACTCATCCAACCTTAAAATGACTGCAGAACCTGTGTCTCTCTTCAACTGCATGGCAGACCGCCCCCCCCCCCCAGTTAGAAGTCCCCAGTGGAGCTGAATCAACTCACAAAGTTGTACTCAACAAAAAATTGTTATAAGTTACTCTTTTTCAGAGTTGTTTATTACACTAAAATTTATAACAAGAAGTTCAAGTGTAAATAATATATCCATCAGAGTGAGGACTTTCTCAATAAATCAGATGGTGTATTTTCTTTATGATAATTTTAACAAATTTCTTTTACTAAATATATAAAATCATAAAAATTATACATATCAATGAGTTACTGTGATGTATCAATACATGTATTCATTGTAAATGCTTAAAATGGGTTAAACATATCTCCTCCAGTGTTTATCATTGCTTTATGATGAAAAATTGAAAATCTTTCTTCTATTTTTTTGGAAATATATTGTATATAATTATTATCTGTAGTCACTCTATTGTGTGAAATAGAACACCAGAACTTCTTATACCTATCTAACTAGAATTTAATACCAATCAGTAAACCTCTTCCCATCTCTCTATCCCCACCATACTCTCCTCCCTCTGCTAACCACCAATCCATTCCATTTCCTCTGAGATCAGCTTTTTTAGACTCTACACATGAAAGAAACAGTCATTTGATATTTGTCTTTCAGTGTGTAGCTCATTGCACTTAACATAGTTTTCCCCAGTGTCATCCACATTGGTACAAATGATACCATTTAATTCTTTTTGATGGCTGAATAATATTCCATTGCTTATATGTGCCACATTTTCTTGATTCAATTGTCCATGGATAGGCAGGTTATTTTGTTTCTTGTCTATTCTGAATACTGCATCAATAGATAGGATGCAGATGTCTCTTCAACAAGAGATTGTTGGATCATATAGTTGTTCTATTTTTAATTTTTTGAGAAACCTCCATACTGTTTTCCACAGATACGCAAAGTAGAGCTGTTTAGCAATATTTTAGCCACTATTGTAACATCAATATTCACATTAGATATAATTGCAAAATGATGATGAAATATGACCATATTATTATTTAAAATCTACAAAGGACATAGGAGAAGTGAAGAGAAGTGGCTGCCGATCCTGCCTCCCTCTTGCCTTTCCCTTCCCCCAAACACACTGTCACACTCAGCCAGGGAACTGAAGGCAAAGGAATGTAACTGGCACTGGTAATGCTGATATATTATTTTCTGTGCCAAAGCAGTCTCTTGGCTATACCCACAGCACTGTTGCCCAAACAGAGGATCTTCTGTTTTAAGGCTGAGCATGGCAATGATTCCAGTCTTTCGCCTTCTTCTTCTTTTACCGTTTAAATTAGTAGAAAACATTTCCATATTTTGCTTTCTAAAGAATTTAGCATGAACAGAAATGATACCTATATTTACAACTTATAAGAGATAATCAATCTTTAAAATATTTGCTACAAGTGACAAAGTCATATATCATTCTGGGACCCTGGATTTAAATACCTCAGACTCCTTACTAAAATGCTATTGTTTTCATTAATGCCTTCACCCTCTGGGGCCTTGTTTTCTTGTCAATGGTATTTAGAACACTAATGCACCATGTGCTAAAATCATAGCCCTTGGTACTCAGAAGCATAAAGCAGAAGTAACAGGCTGAATCAGTACTGATCTTGGAAAACACAGTCTGCTTAGACAGAAGTCTAAGAGAGAAAATTGGCAAGAATGAAGAAATCAGCTCCATGGAGAGTGACTCGGTGGGAAAACCACTGAGGAAACACAGAAAGTTGGAGGTAAATGATGGCAGAGTCCATTTTCCCATGGAGATATTTTAGAGAAGTTTTTATGTCTGTCTGTCTGCAATATTTTAAATGAAGGCTGCCTACGTCAGGAAATATGCACTTCATCTTTGGAGATCTCTTTCAGTTCTGTTACAGTTTGAATTGTGAACCAAATCATTTTTTTTTCCCTGTCTCTGCTAGTAGGAACCAAAAATACATTTTTATTCACATTGACTCATAACAAATAAGGTAATGGAGTTGAAAATCCTTAGAGATTACATACTTAATCTTATGCAAGTTTTCCTAACTTCAATAAACCTTTTCACTTGTAGTGGGCTCATATTTGTTGAAACTTCATCTGTATTTATATTTAAGTATAAATATACTTAAATATAAATGCCTGTCATGTCTAATTTTAATTTATCTTCAATTCAAATCTTCTGAACAGGAATTGCAGACAACTTCAAATAAAATGAATTAAGCCTAAAGGAGTAAAAAGAAAAGAATGGTGATATTAATGCATTTGGCTGGTTTAAATATAGTTATATAAATCCAGAGAAGGTAAGCAAAAGGAGAATACTAAGGGAAAGCATAACTCTAATCTGATAAAAGAGAGAAACTTTTGTGAGTGCAAATATACTTTCACTTGTAAAATTTTGAGTGCTGTAGGTCATATGGGGCATTGAGTGACATACTGCATAGTACTTTTATATAAGTTAATATCAAATGGAGAAGCAATTTTCATTGTTTTATAGAACTGCAAGTAGAAATTTGGGGAATGAGAAAAATGTGATGATCTAGTTTCAGATAAAACTGTATTAAAATTTTTACTCTATTATTCTCTATTTATCTAAATTTAGTCAAGTGACCTGCACAGTTAACAGAAATTATTTTGTTGTCATCAGTTTCACCTTCATCACTGATAATCTAATTCGTATTTCCTATGCAGGGAAATCATGTTATTGTGAAAACAGATTTGTCGATTTTAAAAAATACACATTGTGAACTTGTGATAGGCCAAAATTAATAATCTTATATTTAATTTTAAAGTAATTTAAATTTAGAATAAAATCAAAATTTCATATTAATTTCTCTTAATTATTCACTATAAGTCCTTCAGAGTCATCAAAGTGTAATATAATCAATTTTGTGTCACTTTATATTTTAGGTAATCCCAATACAGATTTGTCAACCTAATCGTTTCATAAGTATCCTAAATGATAAATGTATATTTGTCACTAGTTTCCTAGTCGGGATTAAAATTTAATCTATCAATTTGACAAATGACCTCTCTGTAGATGGTTTAAGTTATAAAAGATCTTTGCAAAAATTCTTTTCAATTGAATTATTATCTCCTGTATAGCAGAGACTGTGCCTGATACTTTCTCATTACTCTTCAGGCTGCCTAAGAAAGGATTATGCACAAGATTAGTGATGAATAAATACTCGGTGATTTATTATAACAAGGCATAAGGCTGATAATTTTTACTCTTTCTTTATCTGAAACTCAGACTTCATAACTCTCAAAGACTGATCATTGGTCCTTGAGTTGATTGTAATATTAGCACTGATTAGACAGAGATAGAATTTGGTAGTCATGGCAGTCTTCTGGTCTTTCAAGTCAAAGGAAGGGAAAAGCAAGATTTTTCATTATGAAAATTATATGCATGCATAAATATCTAGTAGGTATACCTATAGTGCTGCAATTAATGCTTTATGAAACAAAGTAATTATATTTAATTTCAAAAGGCATAATTCTTGGTTATTTCAGTTGAAGTAAGTTTGACACTGAGAAAAAGTCTCCATTTAATTTTGTCAGCCTAAAAACTAAGAAATAACTGGCCGCCAAAAAAGAATTTTATGATTTAGATATAATATCAAACTACAAGAATTACTCTATATGGTGTTAATCACACAGTAATAATTATACATGCAAATAGAAATATATGATTTCTCTTTTTTGAAGTGAGTTGTTTAGTTACATAAATGGATCATATTATAGATATTCTTTGATATTTTACTTTTTAATTCTACAATATATCTTTGAAATATTCCAATGTTAATACATAGAGATGTACCCCTATTCTTTGAAACTTGTTTTGTTTTGTTTGGTACCAGGCACTGAACCCAAGGGTGCTTTACTAACACTGAGCCACATCCCCAGATTTTTTTTTATTACTTTTTATTTTGAGACAGGTCTTGCTAAGTGTCTTAGAGTCTCATTAAGTTGCTGAGGCAGACTTTGAACCTATGATCCTCATGCCTCAGCCTCCCAAGTCACTGTGATTATAGGCATGTACCACCATACCTGGTTATATTTTTCTTAATTATAAAATTCATATTTTAAGATCAAGCAATTTAAAATTGAAGCTTGATGTAATTTTAGAAATGAAAATGCATGCAAAACAAACGCATTGAATGGATCAATATTAAACTATTACTAACACCCTAAATAACCCTGTCATGCCTCTCCCAGCCATTGGATCCTAAAGGAAACTACCATTCTTACCTCAATCATACAGGATACTTAACTGCTTTTAAGTATCTTGTATTCATAGCACATGTATGCTTTTATCAGCATTGTTTTTCTTTTCTTTTTTTTTTGGTGGGGGGTACCAGGGATTGAACTCAAGGGCACTCAACCACTGAACCACATTCCCCAGTCCTAGTCCTATTTTATTTATATATAAATATATAAATATATATAAATATATATATATATATATATATATATATATATATATATATATACATATACACGTATATATATATGTGTGTGTGTGTGTGTGTGTGCTGGGGATTGAACCCAGAGCCTTGTGCATGAGTTTATATGTTATTTAGAGACAGATCTCACTGAGTTGCTTAGCACCTTACAGTTGCTAAGGCTGGCTTTGAACTCTTGATCCTCCTGCCTCAGCCTTCTGAGACACTGGAATTATCAGGATTCTTTTGTTAAACATTATTTTGTGAGATTTATCCATATAATTCTTCTTCTTAGTAGTAGTAGTAATGGTAATAGTAGTAATGTCATTCTGCTGTACTTCTTCAGATGAATATATGTCTGCATATTATGCATTTTATCATGAATGGATATGTGTGTTGTTTAAACATTTTAGCTATTATCCATGCAGCTACTATGAATATGTGGATACATTTACGTATTTTCAATGGAAAAAAACATTCATTTCATTTGGATATCTACATACAAGAGTAAATTCTAGGTCCTTGAATAAGGTTATGTTCAGCTATAGGAGATCCTGCCAAAATTTTTTCAAGGTTATTGTATTAATCTATCTTTCATTAATGGTGGAAGCAAGTTCCAGTGGTCCATTAAATTCATTAAAAAAAAAAACAAACAGATCTAATGAGTGTGTAGTGATATTTTATGTGGTTTTGATTTTAATTTCTCTGATGTCTTATGATGTTTATTACTTTTCCTTTGTTTACTGGAGACTTGGAAATCATTTGTAAAATATTTTTTCCAATCTCTTGTCTTTTTAAAAAAATAAGTCTTTCATCAGAGAATAAAACTGCAACATAACACTCTTTCCTAAATTAATATCCACAACAAGATTTTGTAAAAAAGAAAGAATAATTCAATCAGGAATTTAAAAACTCACAAAAAGAAATGGAAAATATAAAATAAGAATTAAATGAATTAAGGAAAGAAATTGAAGAATATTTTAAAACTAAGAAATGATGGCTAAAATGCAAGATGTGAATAAGAAATAGCCTTGACTGAAAATGGTTTCACTTCTTTGACATTTATGATGTGTTGTTCCTTTCTGAAGAAGAGTTTTTTTTGCCCTCTCTGTCTGCCACTTTACTTTTCTTTTAAACATTGTTTTAGTTGTAGATGGACACAATACCTTTATTTATTTATTTTTAGGTGGTGCTGAGCATCCAGCCCAGTGCCTCACACATGCCAGAAGTGTTCGCTACCACTGAGCCACAATCCTAGCCCGTCATTTTAGTTTGTATAACACAGAAATCTTATTTTATACACCCTCTTTTTAAAAATTTTTAATGAGTTAAAACATATTGTTATTGTTATTCTTTATAATGCTCAAAGTATCCAGGTTTGGCCTGTGGTTGCTCCTTAAATTTTGCAAGTTCTGGCAAATTTTGACACTTGTTTTCTGAAGCAAGATGTTTTACACACACCTTGCCCTTTTTTCTAGTCCTGAAATCAGTAATCTTTAAGGAACTCTGGTTTCATTTTAGAAGGAGTATGATATTTAGAAACCAAGTCAGAACTCCCTAACTGTGCTGCTCATTGCATACCGCCTACAAGCCCGTACCATACCAAGAGCAATGAGCCGCAAACATCACTGCAGATTTTTAATGTCAAGACTTTATTCTTCTACCTCCACGTCAAACCCAACATTACATGCCCCTTCTTCACCTCCTCCTGGTCCATATTTGAATCTCTCTTCTCTTTCTTTGATAATCCTGGTTCTTAGTAAAACATAAATATGTTTATTTATTGGCTCATTCTTTCAATAAACACACACATATTTTCATAATTATTTTATGAAAAGCTTAAGATTTCTTTCTAATTTTATCTCTCCTTGTAATATATTTTTTAAAAATGTGTAATTAGAATGTTGTGTTCAAAATTTGTTTGGAGTACTCTTTTAAGAAGGCTGTTCTTGCTGGGTGTGGTGGCTCATGCCTGTAACCCCAGGGTCTCAGGAAGCTGAAGCAGAAGGATCTTGTTCAAAGCCAGCCTCAGCAAAAGTGAGGCACTAAGCAACTCCGTGAGACCCTGTCTCTAACTAAAATACAAAATAGAGTTGGGAATGTGGATCAGTGGTCAAGTGTCCCTGAGTTCAATCCCTGGTACCTGGGGGGAAAAAAATGCTATTCCTAGCCAGGCATAGTGGCACATTTTTTAATCCCAGCACTTGGGTGGCTGAAGCAGGAGGATCACAAGTTCAAAGCAAAGCCTTAACCCTGTCAAGAAATAAAATATAAAAAAGATCTGGGATGTTGTCCAATGTTTAAGCACCTCTGAGTCCAATCCCCAGTACCAAAGGTTGGCGGAAGGGAAGAAGGCAATTCTTTCAGATTTGTTTCTGATTGCATTCATTTTTAGTATTTTGTTTTACTTTTTATATTTGTAGAACATTTACACAATGGAAAATGACACAGAAAGTAAACTTAAGTCATCTTATGCCCATCCCTGTTTGTACTTCATTGCTTACACATTTAATTTTCACTGGTTTCTGACTTAGCCTTTTTATTTCTTTTTATATAAGCAAGCTTTAAATATGTGAAATTTTGGTTTTTGTGTTCTATTTTTACCATCTCTTTAACAAAAGATTGCTTATTTTCTGCCTTTTAAAAAAATAAATTATTTATTTATTCTAATTTGTTATATATGATGGCAGAATGTAATTCATTTCATATTACACATATAGAGCACAAATTTTCAAGTCTCTGGTTGTATACAAAGTATTTTCACACCATTCGTGTCTTCACACATGTACTTAGGGTGATGATGTCTAACTTATTCCACAGTCTTTCCTATCCCCAACCAACCCCCTTTCCCCTCCTTCCCCTTTGTCCTAGGTTTTCCAAGGAATCTCCATACTGCCTTCCAGAATGGCTGCACCAATTTGCAGTCTCACTAGCAATGTATGAGTGTGCCTTTTTCCCCATATTCTCGCCAATACTTACTGTTGTTTGTATTCATGATAGCTGCCATTCTGAGTGGAGTGAGATAAATTCTTAGAGTAGTTTGATTTGCATTACTCTAATTGCTAGAGATGTTGAACATTTTTTCTTATATTTCTTTTTTTTTTTTAGGCTTACTTCAAAATATTATTCTTTTTTTTTAATTTTTTATTGTTGGCTGTTCAAAACATTACATAGTTCTTGATATATCATATTTCACACTTTGATTCAAGTGGGTTATGAGCTCCCATTTTTACCCCATATACAGATTGCAGAATTACATCAGTTACACATCCATTGATTTACATATTGCCATACTAGTGTCTGTTGTGTTCTGCTGCCTTTCCTATCCTCTACTATCCCCCCTCCCCTCCCCTCCCCTCTTCTCTCTCTACCCCCTCTACTGTCATTCATTTGTCCCCCTTGTATTATTTTTCCCTTTCCCCTCACTTCCTCTTGTATGTACTTTTGTATAACCCTGAGGGTCTCCTTCCATTTCCATGCAATTTCCCTTCTCTCTCCCTTTCCCTCCCACCTCTCATCCCTGTTTAATGTTAATCTTCTTCTCATGCTCTTCGTCCCTACTCTGTTCTTAGTTACTCTCCTTATATCAAAGAAGACATTTGGCATTTGTTTTTTAGGGATTGGCTAGCTTCACTTAGCATAATCTGCTCTAATGCCATCCATTTCCCTGTAAATTCTATGATTTTGTCATTTTTTAATGCAGAGTAATACTCCATTGTGTATAAATGCCACATTTTTTTTATCCATTCGTCTATTGAAGGGCATCTAGGTTGGTTCCACAGTCTTGCTATTGTGAATTGTGCTGCTATGAACATCGATGTAGCAGTGTCCCTGTAGCATGCTCTTTTTAGGTCTTTAGGGAATAGACCGAGAAGGGGAATAGCTGGGTCAAATGGTGGCTCCATTCCCAGCTTTCCAAGAAATCTCCATACTGCTTTCCAAATTGGCTGCACCAATTTGCAGTCCCACCAGCAATGTACAAGTGTACCCTTTTCCCCACATCCTCGCCAGCACTTGTTGTTGTTTGACTTCATAATGGCTGCCAATCTAACTGGAGTGAGATGGTATCTTAGGGTGGTTTTGATTGACTGTATATCCTTTTCTGAGAAGTGTCTGTTCAGTTCCTTGGCCCACTTGTTGATTTGGTTATTTGTGTTTTTGGTGTTAAGAGTTTCGAGTGATTTATACATCCTAGAGACTAGTGCTCTGAGTACTTGTGGTAAAGATTTACTCTCATTCTGTAGGCTCTCTATTCACCTCACTGATTAGTTTTGTTTGTTTGTTTGTTTGTTTATTTGTTTGTTTTTTCTGAGAAGAATCTTTTTAGTTAAATCCATCGCATTTATTGATTCTTGGTTTTAATTCTTGTGCTGTAGAAGTCTTATTAAGGAAGTTGGGGTTTAATCTGGCATGGTGGAGATTTGGGCCTACTTTTTCTTCCATTAGGCACAAGGTGTCTGGTTTAATTCCTAGTTCCTTGATACACTTTGAGGTGAATTTTGTGCATGGTGAGAGATACAGGTTTAATTTCATTTTGTTACATGTGGGTTTCCAATTTTCCCAGCACCATTTGTTGAAAAGGCTATCTTTTCTCCAATATATGTTTTTGGTGCCTTTGTCTAATATGAGATAACTGTAATGTGGGTTAGTCTTTGTGTCCTCTATTCTGTACCACTGGTTTTCAGGTCTATTTTGATGCCAATACCATACTGATTTTGTTGCTATTGTTCTGTAATATAGTCTAAGGTCTGGTATAGTAATGCCACCAGCTTCACTCTTCTTGCTTTTTGATTAATAAAAATGTTTTATGTTTTATGATTACATTTATAGTATCTCACTGTGTCTATGTTCACTTTAATTTAGTAGCACAGGGCTAATATATACAACCAGTGCCTGCTTAGCAGAGTCAGTATTGAACCTTTTACACCTCATACCTGAATTTCAGAATTCTTATACCCTGTTACTTGGTCAACTTAAAATTGGCACTCTAGGTTTCATAATTCTTTCTACATTTCACAATTCTCATTTCACAAGCATTATAATCTTACAATACAGCAATTCTGTTTACCTTTAGGTTCCAACCCCAGTCTTCCACGTAGTTGATAAACCTACATACATTATGAACTTCATCTTTCATTATTATCTTTGCCTTGAACAATTAGTTCAATTTAAATAAATACAAGAAAAAATTATAGTGTTTTATATTTGCTTATTTTGTCCATTGTGATAATTCATAATCTGGCAATAAGTCACTCCTTTCTTCAAGATATAGAGCTTAATTCTCCTCTTGAGACTTGGTGACTTGTTCCTACTGAATATAATATGATGGAAGGCTAGGACATAAAGGATAACTGCAATGTTCTCCTCATTTTTCTCTCTTTTATCATTCACTCTGGAACAAGTCATCCTGTGATATTATCAGGGCTCTCAGATAGTCTTTGGAAAGATCTACACACAAAAGCATCAAGTCTCCTTCTTAGCAACCTGCATGGCCTTGCCAGGCATGTGGGGGAGCCATGTTGGAAGTGATTGTCCAGCCCCAGCTCTGCCTGGGGGACTGTTTTCATTGACATGCTGAATCTAGTCTCATTAAAGATCCTGAGTCAGAACCACTCAGTTATGTTGTCCCTGGTCCCTGATCTGCAGGAATTTGGTAAGATGAAATATATTCAGGAGAAATTTCTTACACAGGAATAAAAAACACAACCATCTTCTTTGGTTTTTATTTCAAGTTCCTATCTGGTATAATGCTGAGAGCCATAGCCAAGTAGGAATGACGCATGGCATTTTTGGTTGAAAGGTGACCCCAGCAAGCCAAGATGATAATGATTATGTTAAAATCTGCATTCAATTGGAGATTAGACCCCTGCTGTCTGCCTAGACCTGCTACTTTGGAGCTCTCACAGGACTCCTGGAGAGTTCCTATTGGTTGGGGAAGTGCTGTAGGAGGGATTTCCAGAGGAGGGATTTGCTGTTGGTGTAGGGTGTCCCGGGAGAGAAGGCCGCGTGTGTGGCATTGGCCTGAGGTTTGGAAATAAAGCTTGTTCCTGCTTGAGTGGCTCGTGATTTTGTGCCCAGCCAGACTGTGGCAGTATAATTTATCTTTGGCACAAAGGACACCCTTTAGTGTTTATTAAAATGTGAGACTATTGTAACAATTTGCTTATATATGTTTTTTCACTTGATATAGAATTTTATCTTTCTTTCCTTCATATTTGATTTTCTGGTCTAAATTGTCTTTTTTTTTTTTAAGTGAGAAACCAGTGGTAGTATATTTAGATGTCTAAGGTTCAGTTAGAATATATGAATTCCTATGTGCATTGATTTAGGAATGGGGACAGAAGCAGGGGAAATGGAGGGTTCTTTCACTTTGCATTTATGTATTTTATTAAATTTATTGATTAAACTTTTTATTTTCACTGCAGATACGTTCATATTTTATTATTGTAAACAAATTCCCATTTAGTTCTGCTAAGGATTGTTGTATTCACCCTTTTATTTCTAATGTTTGATGTTTTTTTTCTCTTTTGTAATTTTTTAATTGTGTATGCTAATGTTTCTCTTAAAAAAGCATTTAAAAGAAAATTTTCTTTTAGCATTACAATATTTATTTTTAAAAAGTTTCTGAATTTATTTATGACCATTATTTTTCTGTTTTCTATCTCAAAAAAATGTTGTTTTATGTTGATAATTCTCTTTTATTTTAAGCTTTATTGAGGTTTAATAGCCAAATAAAAATTGTATACAGTTACAGTGTATAACGTGTTTTGATCTAATTATAACCACGAAATGTTTATTTAATCAAGCTAATTACCATCTGTATTATTTCACAGTTATTTTTTTAATGATGAAAACATTTAAGCTCAACTCAAGGCAAATTTTAAGTATATTAAGCTGTATAGTCACCATGCATACTGTGCATTAGATCTTCAGAATTTATTGATCCTGCCTAACTGAAACCTCATAGCCTTTGTCCAACACCTCCCTCTTCCCCCAGCACCCAGCCCTGATAACCACCTTTGTACATCCATGAGTTTCACTTTTTTAGATCCCACATATAAGTGAGATCATGCAGGACTCATCTTTCTAGGACTGGAATATTTTTCACTTAGCCTCATATTTCCTTTCTACACCTCTTTGATGTTTGTTTTCTTTTTCTAGTGTTTTGGGTTGTATGTTTAATTCATGTGTTTTACATTTTTAACATTATTGAGGAAGATATTTATTGTAATTTTCCTCAGATGATTTCTGTAGCTGTATTAATATATATTCCAGCACTTTTAATTTTATTTTTTAAAAAACACCTATGATTTTTTTATTTCTCTTCATCCCAATATCTCTTATGAAGAGGTTCTCCTTTCCTTTTCAAATAGGATAACGTTTTTGGATTTTGATTTCATTATTTTTTATTATTTATTTATTTATTATTTTTTATTGATTTTATTTTTAAATATATGACAGCAGAATGTATTACAATTCTTATTATGCATATAGAGTACAATTTTTCATATCTTTGTATATAAAGTTTTTTCACACCAATTCATGCCTTTATACATGTGCTTTTTTTTTTGCATTACAATTCTTATTACACATATATACCACAATTTTTCATATCTCTGTTTGTATACAAAGTATGTTGACACCCAATTTGAGTCTTTATACATATACTTTGGTCACTATTATTTTATAGTATTCCTGTATTACAGACAGAATGCTTCTTGTATTATACTGTGTATGATACACTTGTGTTGCAACCATTTCTTAGAGTTTATTACAGTTTTTCTGTGACGTAAGATATGGTTAATTTGTTGTGTCTTGTCATGTATAAGATATATTCACTCCTGTTGAATTTCAGAGGTAGTTATAAGGTTTTAACATCCACTGTATTAGTAGCTTGTATATCTTCTATAGCCTTTTTTTTTTTACTCCCCTGATCTCATTGGTTTTTAAAAAGCCGTGTTATAATTTCCTACTGTTTTTTTGCTCTATTTCTTTTGAATCTTCTATACTTTTTGTTTGTTGCTATGTTATGATGTATAAATTTATAAAAATTGTATATTCGTTTTGAATTGTGGGCTTGGGGACTTGTCAACTATTATTTGTAGTATTAGTAAAGCCTTTGAGAATGAATTTTCTGTTACTAGGTATCCAGATTACACACAGTGCTTTCTTCTAACTTGCATGCTTCTATTATATATATATATTTTCATCCTTCCAGTTTTAGTTCTTTACAATGGTTATGTTGAAATATGCTTCCAATATACAACATGATGTTGTGTATAAAATTTAACACACAGTATATGCTTTTTCTCCTAGTGAATAATGAGGATAATAGGGCAATTAGTAATTTATTTTAATTTTATTATACTTATTACATTTTTGTATCATTTCTTAAAAAAATATATAATTCGAGGTGACAGTCATTATATTAAATGTTGGCATTTTTATAATCATCATTTATTGTTAGTCCTAAAATAAACATATATGTCTTATTCTTAATCAGTTTTTATGTAACATCTCTTTGGTTGTCTGAATCTCATTCTCCAATTGGCTCCTTAGTAAGGGCTCAAGGTATGACATCTCCAGAATTATGAGATTTTTACTGTACCTTGGCTGTGGTATTTATGCCAAAAGTTATTTAGGCTGAATTTATAAGATTATTTCTTATTACTTCCTTGTTCACATTAATATTTTATCCTATTATTTTATGGCATTTTTTTCAATTAAAAAAACATACAATCTGATTTTCTGATAAATTATATGGCATTTTGTGTTCTTTTTTTTTTTTTTCCCTCCTTATGTAGATATCTACAGTTGTTAGGGTTGTAGATCTTCCTAGGTTGAATTTTTAGGAGTTTTGTTTGCTTTGCCATGTGTAATCTTTTATATACTTTCTTTGCTCAGGTTAGTTTTTTAAGTGATTTTTTAATAACACTTTTGTTTTATAGCTTCAATTTATCTCCGAGGATGCCTTTTTCTGTTTTCTATAGGTTTTACTTTTTGTTGCATGTTTTAATTAATTAATTTGTTATTAATTATTTTATAAAATCTTCTTTTTACTTTCCATTCATTTTAAAGTGTTAGCCATCTATTTGTTAGTGCTAGTACTTTCATAGTTTAACCTTTATTTTGAATTTATTATTTTTACCTTTTTCCCCTCAAGCTGCATCACCTTGTTATTGTTATATTTCTTCTAATCTTCTATTTTACTTTAGTTTTTTGTCCTAAGCATCTTTTATAAATTATAGTTAATTCATTAAATTAATTTAATTAAGTTAATTATTTTTAAAAACATTTGCATAGATTTTGGGTTTTAAAATGCCAGTTTTTCTTTTTATGGGGTGGTTCAGAGATACTAAATTATGTTATCAAATGTGATATTTTCCCAATTTTCTACCTACATAGTATTTATATTACTATAAATACTAAAATATTTACCTTGGATCTAGTCATGAGAAATGATCAAATCCAGTGGTGTGGCATTATCTAAGTGGCATTAAAAATGTCATCTCTCTTCATTATTCATTAAAAATAAACAAAAGAAGTCAGGAGACAATTTCTGGTTAGGTGAACATACAGCAACCAAAGATAATATAAGATTATTAGATGTGTCCTACATCAAAAAAATCATAATTATAAACTATTTCTTTTAAAACAATTGGATGTTTTATGTCTCAATGTTAGATACAATATCAATGATAAATACTTTGCATATGATTATGCTTTTATCACATCTCACAATATGGAAAAATATTCTTGTTCTTATGAAACACATGGTAATGGATTTAGGGCCAAAATAACAGGATTTCTATGCTCCACTATGATCTGTGCATATGGAGGTCTATATCTACATATATGTATGTTTATATGTGTGTGTACAAAGATGTTATAACTACTAAGACAAAAATAATGAACGTATTCTTAGTAAGATAGAGAAAATAAAACCCATATGCCAAATCAACTGGTAATGTAGGTGAGTGACTAGATATTGTTTTAATTTTTTGATTTATGTAATTAATTCTGCCTTTTCTGCCTTTCTTCAAGAAACTATTTTGGCATTCCATCAGTGTGTACTGTTATTTCCAACTTATCTTATAAATCTCTATTCTATTCATGTTTATATAAATCAAATCTCCTAATTAAAGTCAGGAATATGACAAATACAAGATATCAGAAATATCTCACAAAAAAAGCTATTAATAAAATTGCACACCTGAAGCAAGGAATATAGGCTTAAAGGAAGAGAAAAAACAATAGATCTAGTGGTGAATGCACAGTAGGCTTTACTACTCAATGCTTAGCTTTGTGAAATTGCTGATACATTAATATTTTCTGCAGTAAACTTGGTGTCTGTTATTTAATACAGGGTTGTTAAGCTCAACTGCCTATCTCTTTGCTCCACCCCTCATACACTGTTTCCTCTATGGGTAGTCTGACTAGATCTCACACATTAATGACCACAGTACTACCAAGTTTGTGATAAAACTATAATTATCATTAAGAATAACAAAAAGATGATTAAATACAAAATATTTGCTATGTTACATTTTATAAAACAAAATTTCTGATCTTTTTCTTTTTAACATCAATTTATGAACCAATAATATATAAATGACCCTCTAATATTCGTAAACATCCAGTGAGGGCTTTGGCATGGAGAACAGAGTGTGAATTTTTCATGACTACTGATCTGTTGACTATAGCTGCACCATTTTCCCCTTCTCTCATATTCAATTCAAGTGAATAAAAATGACATTTTTTGCAGTGGCAGTCTTCAATCCACTGTAATTTGCATTTAAAAAAATCAAAACAAACATCAATTATTTACGTAAGCACTTTACTGATTTTATACAAATACACAGAAACTTGCAATGATCACAAATGTACAAGTTCAGTGAATTTTCACAAACTAAACACAGCTGGGTAATGAACAACAAATTCAAGAAATAGAACCTCACCAAATTAGCAGGAAGAGCCCTCCTGCCACTTTTCACTTTATGAGAATCGCAATTCTGAATTTTAACACTACATTTTTCTTGTCTGCTTGGAAAATAGGATCTCTAATATGAGCTCTTGCTGTCTGACTTCTCTTTCAGTACTGTTTTTGAGATCAGCCATAGTTCCATGAGCAGGTTTGGCTTGTTCATTCTCATTACTGTGTAGTCAGAGATTGCCTGAACAAAACAAAACGATGTTTACAGATTCAGTTTTCATTGGCAAATGAGTCACTTTTGTTTTTTGCTTATTGTGAATAGTAATGTTATAATTTGGATCTGAAATGTCCCCCAGAAGCTCATGTGTGAGCAGCATGGGCCCGGATGCAGCAAAGTTCAGAGGTGGTAGGCAATAATCATATGGGTTTTGACATCATCAGTGATAGCTGGATGAACTGCTGGGAGGTGGGATTTAGTTGGAGGAAATACATCACTGGAAGCATGAGTTAGAAGAGTGTGTTGGCTTCCTGACCCCTTTGTTTCTTTCTCTAGCCCATCCTCTCTTTGCTTCCCAGCTGCCATAAGATGATCAACTTTCTGCAGGCATGCCCTTCTGCCATGACTGTTCTACCTTGGAGGTAGCTGATCATAGACTGAATCTCAAACCACAATTCAAAATAAAACCTTACTCCTTTGAATTTTTTCTTTTCTTTTTTTTTATGTTGTTGTTGTCATTGTTTGTTTGTTTTGTTATAGTCAGGTATTTCGGTTCCAAAAATTAAAAGTTGATTAACATAAGTAATATTATACATAAGTAATAATATAATTATTATTATATTTTAGTGATCATATATTTGCATTTCTATTTGGTATATTTACCCAGAAGTATATCTGTAGTTTGAACAGTTATATATGTTTAAGACTTGGTAGATATTGACAAATGGTTTTCCCAAAAAGGGGGTCCAACTTAATGCTTTTGTTAGGAGACTATGAAACATTTTTTTTTCTTCTTCAAAGTCTTTTATACACTCGGTTTGTCACTTTCTCTCATTCTCTTTGTCTATTTATCTGTATCCTCCTTCTTCTTTCCTCTCGCTTTTTTTTCCACCTGTTTCTTTCTATTTTTTTTTGTTTCATCTTTTTTTTTTTTTTTTTTTTTTAGTCACCGCTATGGTTTCAATTGTAGGTATCCCCAAAAGCTCAAGTATAAGACAATGCAAGAAAGTGTAGAGGTGAAATAGTTGGGTTATGAGAGCTTTAACCTAACTGGCACATTAATACCCTGATAACCATAAGCAGGTAGTGTGTGACTGGAGGGGGTGTGTCCCTGGGAGCATGCAACAAAAGCTGCTTTAGTACCTCAAAGTTATGCTTTAGTACCTCATTCATTATTTTTAAAATGTGTACTCAATTTAATTATATTGAGTTCCTTTCACATGTTTATTGGTTATTTGGATAACTACTGTTGTAATGTACCTGTCAAACATTTTGTAATTCTTTTTCTTAGGCTGCATTTTTTTCTCATTACTTTGTGGGTTCTTCATATATTGTAGATATGGCATAAACTAACTACCTGATATATGCTGTAGCTTGCTTTTTACTGCATTAATGGTGTCAGTTGGTAGCAAGAGTTTCTTAACCTCAATGGAACCCAATATATCAATCCTCTATGGGTAGCATTTTTTATGTTTTGGTTAAGAAATATTTGTGGATGTCAAATTCATGGTGTTATTCTCTCTGGTTTTCTTCCAAAACTATTATTAGTTTGTCTTTTCATTAAGAAATATGGTTCTTCTACAAATGTTTCTGAGTTTGGGATAAATTTCATTTGATTCAAATTAGATATTTATTTAAACCAGCATTAATTATTGAAATATTTTCTCATTCTATTGATTATCAAATTTAAATCTAATTTGTATCATTTATTTATTTTTCATTTTTACTCTAGTATCACATTGCTTTAATTACTGAAGTTTTTAATTAGGTCTTGTTCTGTGGTAGTGTAATTTCTCAGATTATTCTTTTTCCAGATTGCTCTTCTTTGAAATATCTTTTTTTTATTTAAATTCTTTTTCTTTGTCTTTCTCACACAACCCTCCCCCCCACACACACACACACACATGATTTGCATTGGAAATAAGTTTTACCTACCAATTAATTTTGTTAAAATTGAATTTTTATCAAATTGCTTCTTCCAACATGAGAACGTGTTCTATTTTACTCCATTTATGTGTTTCTTAGTTCATGTTTTCTGTATCTTATCACAGAGTTCTTTGAACTCTCTTAGATTTATTCCTAGCTAGCTAATGATTGTGCATGCTATTAAAACAGTATTACAAACTTCAGTTGTCTATTTGTTTAATGCTCATATGATGATTACAATTTATCTTTGCATATAGGCATTGTACAAAACTTTTGACAAATTTGAATACTATATCTAATTATGATGTCAGCTTTTCAGAATGAGAATGAGCAGTGAACAATAATAAAACTGGGAAAAATGATAAGCTACAGTTTTTCAGTGCTACGGAATTCAATCAAAGTGATACAATCAAGTTGGAAATTTGTTTTCAATGGAAACTATGACTTTGGGATAAGAACAACATAGTCTGTAGAATGTTTGTGCAGGACTTCTCCATGTTTCCAGCTCAGTCTGTATAGAAGTTCCAACAGAATAGGACAGGTTGTGAATGTAAGCTTGCTAATCAGAGGGAACAGATTTGATTTGGATTGTGGATTCAAAGTGTCAATATCCACGTCAAGCAAACAAGAAAGGCCAGTGCCTCTACCCTGAGATCATAGGCCTACTTGAAGCAAGTTGGACACCAAGGAACTAGGACAGATGGTCAGGGAGGTGAGGCAGTCATGTATCCAAGATTGACCAGAGACTGTGTACATGTGCACATAAACTTGTATAAGTGCCAACCATCTGCACATCTAAAGCAGAAGAAGCCTACAATACCCAAATAAGGTACCAGAGATCCCAGCTGAAAGTGAAGTGAGATGCAGTCTTAGAAATGGCAGGTGTTTGAATGCAGTCCCTGGTGACATACACATCTATCAGCAGGTAAACGAAGCCTTCTTGCTTTGTAGTGTTAGAACACAACCTCTGAACAGTCATTGATAAAGCAAACAAATAAACAACAAAAAGAAGCTATGCAGTCACAAGGGTAAACTAGAGAATCAGGTTTAGTATCAAAACAAGAAGAAAAAAAAAAAAGAAAACTGAGCAAAGAAATTTACAGTTGCACATTTTCAAGAAACAGTTTTCAGATTTCTTCTTGCTGTAAACCTGTGTTAAAATGCATGGACTTTGAAGACTCTGAAAGGTGATTCATACCAGAGGGGTTGAGGAAAAAGAACAATATTTGTAGTACCATTGAACAGATCATGAGACTGACATCATTCCCTGCAGTATTCCTGGCCAGAGCAGAGTGGCTACTGGGAGAGATGCAGAGAGAGTTCCAGAAGACATCATGTTCTGGCTCTAGGAATGAAAGGAGGTATTCTCAGTAATGAGAAAGAATGAGGAGCTCCTATTCTTCTTATTTGTAGTATTTACTCTACTACTTCATGAACCAGACAGTTCCATAGTAGCAGCAGCAGTAACAAGAACCTGGAGAAAAACAACTCTAAGAGAGGGCCATCTTCTATTCCTGTTGGTATATTTGCTTCTAAACTTGGTGTGATCAAGTCCCATTGCTTTTAAAATTCTCTTTCACTTAATTTTTGCACTACATGAATCAAATTTTCTTGTAATGAGTCCCTTGATTATTTTAATGTTTTATTTCCCTCTTTTGGCTAAATAAAGATGGCAATAAAATAATAAAATAAATTATAAAATATATGTACCACACAACTCTATTTGTACAAGTTTCCAAATAGGAAAGTGTTTTTAGAAGTGTGTGTGTGTGTGCATGTGTGTGTGTGTGTGTGTGTGTGTGAGAGAGAGAGAGAGAGAGAGAGAGAGAGAGAGAGAGAAAGAAGAAGAAGAAGAAGAAGAAGAAGAAGAAGAAGAAGAAGAAGAAGACGATGACAATAATGACGATGACAAAAAATAAACCAATAAAAAATGTCAAGAAACTGATTACCATACAAATCAGATAAAATTTAATCACAAGTGAGAGGATAATCATTGATCATTGGTCATCATACATTAAAGTGCTGGGAAAAAATTTTTTGACTTAAACAGTACTTATACTGTGCATTCTTTATAATAACTTGTTAGACTGTGCATAGTTTTAGCATGGCCTGTACCCTCCAAAACTCATGCTGAAATCTGATTTTCAGTGTAACATGTTGAGAGGTGGTAGGACCTCTAAAAGGCTATTAGGACTTTAATAGAGATTGATGACTTTTCTCTTGGGAGTGCGTTAGTTACCCTGAGAGCAGGTTGCTAAAATTGAATTCAGTTTCCTGATTTTTCTGTTGCTTTTTCTCTCACCACATGACCCTTCCTGACCTTCAGCTATGTTATGATGCAGTGCAAGGCCCTCACTAGATGAGAGGCAGGTACTGGTGTCAATGCTCATAGACGTCTCAGCCTTCAGAACTCTGATACAAAATGAATCTCTATTCTGTATTAATCACACAATCTCAGGTATTTTGTTATAGCAATATAAAATGAACTAGGATAGGCTCTATATTTATATTTTATGCACTTTTTGTCTAAGTGTTGTTTTTTCTTAAAAAGGTGAATATGGGAAAATAGCTTAAAAGTATAGAGTAACCCCTAAACCATATCTCCTAACTGTAAATACTCAAAACATAAAATACAGATGATGTTTGTTTTCTATACCTAGTGTTTTGATAGTATATCAAGGAAACCTAAATGCTAAATGTACACATAAAGACAATAAAATCTTCTTTCTACACTGTACATATTTGTATTAAAGTATTCTTATTCAAATTAGGTAAATTATCCCAACTCTATGATGTTCTCAGAATTTAAAATGCTTCCCTGTTCTAGTCTTTCTGTGCCACTATTAGATTTATAATATTTAGAATACTAAGTTTTAGTTTTAGTTCACCAGATAGTCTCATTAAGGGTTTTTTTTTTAACTTAATAGTTATGCTTTAATTCATTAACTTACACAAGTGATATTTTTCTTGGCAGCAAGTTCCTGGCTTTATTCCCCCATTCTCCCTCTTGGTGGGACACTTAGCTTCTTTGCTGGGACCTTAAGCATCCTCTTCTTCTATTATACCTCCTTTAGATTCTTTAGTATCCTTATTAGATGTAAAAAAATGTAAAAAGCCTAATGATAACTGTTACTTTCCAAGTGCTGACTATAAATTTTACATTCATTATCGCATGTAACACTTCCTGAACTAAAACAATTGAAGTCAATACTTCACAAATTAAGAAATTTGAGATTCAAAGAACTTGACTAAGTTCAGATAATGTCATATTTGATCAAGTTAGATAGATCATGTTATGTTTGCAATTTAGGTTTTCCTGACTCATTCATTCATTCGGTATCTATTATTGACTAGCTATCATGCCCAATATTAAGGAAATAATAGAACATAACCAGTGTCCCTACCCTCATGGAGGTAGTAATTGTGTAAAGACTAAGGTAAAAATAAGTGAAGAAATGATAACACCCTAGTACATGTATAATTACAAGCTCCATGTATGAGTTAGAAAAATATACTGTGAGTGCCAGGTGTGGTGGTGAGGGACTGTAATCCCAATAACTTGGGAGGCTGAGACAGGAGGATGGTGAGTTGAAAGCCTGCCTCAGCAACAGGGAGGCACTAAGCAATTCAGTTAAACCTGCCTCTAAATAAAATACAAAAAACACAGTGGTTGAGCCAGTACAAAAAAAGAAGAAGAAGAAGAAGAAGAAATACACAGTGAGTGAAATCATCTTTGGTTGAGATTGCTAATTGACTTATGCAGAGACCAATATGTCTTGAACAGCCCTTTTCATTATACAAAGTCACCCTTCACACTGGCTTTGGTTCAGCATCTGTAGAGGTGAGACAAGCATTTCTGTAAAATTAGTTCAGAATGATGATTTAACCAGAGCTCTACCTCACAGGATGAGGTATTAATTAGTACTCGTAACATCAGTCAGTACTTCAATCATCCACAGACGTAACGCTAGTCCTCAGTGTAATAAACAGGCTGTGCAGGGACTTCAGAAGCTGAGTTCTGAAAGCCTCTTCATGAAAAATTGATTTAATTGATTTTTCATGTTTATGTTCTAAGACAGTGATTCCCATCTTTTTCCGATGAGAGGGCCCCCTTCCAATTTTGCAATCATGGACATAAAATGCATTTCTGATAATTTTAGATTGAGAAAATTCGAGTATAAAAGTTTTCATGGTATCAGGGATAATAAAATTAGCTTGCATTTTATTAATTAGTGAGAGATCCAAATATATTTAAAAACTGATAGTATGAAGGTTTGGTTCCACATATGGTTGTAATTATTTCTCTGGGAGGCTATGGATTTAAACTGTGAGTTCAAAATGCCTTGGCTATATGACTTGCTAATTGTGTGCCTTTAGTGAGATTACTTAACATCTGTGTGCCTTAGTATCCTCATTTGTTAAAATGGCTACAATAAAGGCTGGGGATCTAGCCCAGAAGTCTATCACTTGCTTTACCATGTGTAACACCATGGATTCCATCCCAAGCACCAATAAATAAATATATTCATATAAAAAGGTTACAATAAAAGCATGCACCTCATAGAATTTTTTAAACAAGGATTCATAGTGTGCATATGGGTGTATTTGAACATGTGCATCATGTATTAAACTTTTAATGAAGTGAATTATACACCCGGAAAAACCCAACCATTATTAATGCTCACTTTCATGAATTAAAGAGAAAACATGCATCTGTACAAATAGTACCCACATAAAACAGACAAAAAAAAAATAAACATTTTCAACATTTGTCTGCACCTTAATTCCCCCTTCCAGTCAACTCATCCTCCTGAGGTATTCACTATCCTGACTTTTTGCTACAGAGATTTCTTCTACTTGATTTTCCACTTTGTGAAAATGATACCATATATGTATCTGGCTTCATTTTCTCAACCTTGAGAGATTCATATGTGATCCATAATTTTGAGTGTATTGTAGATTGGGCATTCTTGTTGATGTATAGTATTCCAATGTATGATTTTATAGAGCTTTTTGTGGAATAAAATGATTGAAGTTGCCTAAAGTGCTTAGAAGAATGCCTAGCAATAAAGGCTCACTGTATTTTACTGGCAGTAGGAATGGTGGCTGTTACCTGCTGAGAGGAGCTCTCAGTGCCTCAGAGTTCAGGCCAAGGAAAGCGCCACATCATCATTACCCATGTTCTTCAGATGCAGAATTGTCTGTGATTGTAGTCTATCAATGCTATTGAACATATATTAACTCCTTATTTTATTACTGTAAGCCTCAGTTTCCTTATCTATAAAGTAGGTGTAACAAGAACAAGTCTCTCAAGGAGTTGCTGTGGTAATTAAATTCAAATTCTTGTCTTTAAGTATTGCATATACTTTTTAAAATATAATAAGAGACTTCTATTTGTTTTATATTATGATATATATTTCATATCATATGATTAATTGAATCAATATGCATAATGTAAATTTTATATATAAGATATATGAGAAAGCAATATAATTAATTATAATTCAATATAATAATGAAGCAGGATCATTCTTAACAAATTAGATGAGAAGGTACTAATGAAACAGCATTACTGATTTGTTTGAAAGTAAGTATAATGTGTTGTGTGCAAAACTAAGTTCAAGAAAATAGATGTGAATGGCACTTTAGTTTCACAGATGTTGAGGGTTCCCTAATAGGTTTGACTGTCATGAAAATAGGACCCAAAAATATAGCTCTGAGAAGGGAAGAAAAATATACATAAATGAACACAAGGTAAAAAGATAAATACCTTTTAGTTCTTCCCAATGAGTGAGCTAAACAGTTAGTATGGCTTTTGTTGTTGTTGCAGATACTAATTTTAAGACCAAGATAGACATGTGACATAATGATCAGAAGGAGACTTTCCTTCCCTGTGGAATCAAACATTGTTAGACAATCATACACAGACAAAATACAAGAGATGACAAGTTTTGGTATTCTGCCACCTGTCCAAGGTGTGAATAATCTGTCAGGAACTGCCTTGAAAACAATTAATTCACAGGGAAAGGAGATCAAGCCAGTCACCTACTACACCAGTGACTCTCAGGACTATGAGAAGGTTAACTGTAACCTCTACCATGATGCTAAAGTAATATTTGGATATTTTTAAAATGTAATTGTATAGGTCATGGATATTACTTAAAGTAGGAATTAATTGGCTGATTTTAGTTCAATTTTTTGAATTTTGTAAAAATACAGAGAACTATACAAATAAAAAACATAGAATTTGCTATGATTCCTTTTTTATATTCCTGATATTTGTAATTTATGTCTTCTTTTGCTTCATTATTATTCTCATGGGAGGTTTTCAATTTTATTTCTCTTTAGAGAACTTTAGTTTTAAAATTCTTTTCCTACTGCTAATTGTTAGTTGTCTTATGGCATATTTTCTGCATAGAAACATCCCCATATTTACCAACTTTGAACAAATATTAAAGTTCAGTTAGGTGGATCTGTTTCTCCATATGAAGAAGCAAATCCACAGAGTCATCAATGGAGCTGGAGAGACGATAGGGTTCACTTATTTCTAGCACCAGAGCAGGAAAGTAGTGCTCAGAAGGATCCTTGGGATCTTCCTGTGTCCATTTTTCTCTCCAAGTAGCCTTAGGGAATGTACCCTTTTGTGGTTTCCTCCTCTCCTCTACATTATTGTTCTCCTGAATTTTTAGTGTATGTAAAAGAAAAAAGAAAACACCCTATGCTTAGATTAGCAAAGGCTTCTCCTTTGGCTTTCTCAGCCAATTTTCTTCCTGCTTTGTTCCTCACTTTATTATGAAAAAGGAAGAAAAAATAGGATTATCACATGAAATATTTTTAATGGAAATCTATTAAACATCCTCTCAAAAGTATGAACTTGGCACAACTTTTGGAAGAGACTAAGATGATCAAGAAAAGGAGAAAAGACAAGTGATGTGGAAATAGGACTTGACCATAACATCAATTCATTTCTAAAGAGAGATTCTAACCCATACCTTGGTCAATGTGTGATTTTGCTACATTGTTTTATTTAAATTTTGATAGCAACAGTCCCAAGCAAAATGTGTCAACTGTTTTAATTTTATGCTTGAATCACTTAGGTGGAAAAACTATACTTTTACTGTGTGATATTTCTAGACATGACTTTGTTACACAGATCCTATCTGTCTCCCGCGGTGGGATGCATCAGACTTGCCCCAAACCAGCTGACATTTTGACAAGCCATGTTGGCATTATGCTTCTGAGCTCAGTCTAGAATACTGCTGAAAATGCAAACAGTGTTTTAATTTCCTAAGTATTCTCTGTGAGGTGCTCATTTTGCCTTACTTTTATTCACATACCTTGGGTAATATGTAAGATTTTCTTTGCTCTTTGAGCATTAATACTTAAATCAGGCCAATGAGAAAACAAGTAGAACTTCTACAAATCTTCCCTATTTGAATTTGCTTATCATTTGCTCATTGTCTGAATACTTAGAAAATTATTTCAGCTATATTAGGCATCAATATTTTGTGAAAGCACATTGCTAATATGCCCTATTTAAAATTCTTTATGTGTTGCAGTGTGGGAGATTGAATTCAGGAACTGTGCATACTAGGCAAGAACTTTACCACGGAGATACATGTCCAACAACTGCCTTTTAAAAATTAGATTTTTGGGGTATTAGTTTTGTTTGTTTTACTATTAAGTTTTGAGTTTCTTACCGGAAAGAGAGGGGAGAAAAGGGAAACTTTGTGCACTGTTGATAGAGATATAAATTAGTATAGTCACTATGAAAAACAGCTTGGAGGATATTTTAGAAATTAAAAATATAGCTACCATGTTATCCAGTAATTCCACTCTGGGGTGTATAGCTAAAGGAAATGCAATCAGTATGTCAAGAAGACATTGCTCACCTATGATTCTTACAGCCAAGAATATATATAGCAGCACAATTCACAATAGCTAAATTATGGAATCAACCCAGATGTCCATCAATAGATGAATGGTTTAAGAAATTGTGGTATATACACACACACAAACACACATACACTGAACTTCTACTGAGCCATAAAAAAAAGAATATATACTTATGACATTTTCTGGTAAATGGATAGAAATGGCAAATATTATGCTAAGTGAAATTAGCCAAACTCAGAAACTCAAAGGTCAAATGTTTTATTTTCCCCATATATGCAGAAGCTAGAGTAAAATAAAGGAAAAGGTGAGGAAAGGATATGATAACATTAAGAAACAATCCAATACAAATTAATAGTCTAGTAGAATAGAGGAAGAAAATTGGGAGAGAGGAGAGAGGATGGTAGGGAAAAAAAGGAATCATGAACTGAAATTTATTTCCATGCATGTAGGAGTTTGTTGGGATGAACCCAAATACTATTCATAGTATTTGGGTTCATCCCAAAAATAATAACTAAAAAACAAATAAATAAATGAAAGCAAAAGCCAGAGCAGGAAAACCATGAGTTAGGAAACATAACAAAGCATATAAATCAAGGTGCTGGAATACAAACAATATTATTTAAAATGATAACTGAAAGCTTACCTTTAAATGCAAGGAGTCTAAAACAAATGACCTAAAAGAAAAAAAAATGGAAACAAAGTGTCCTACTGAGGAATGGATAAAGAATATGCACACAACACAATGGAATGATATTCAGCCATTAGAAACGATAAAGCCCAGTCATTTGTGATAACATAGGTAGAAATGGAAAACATTATGTAAAGTTGAATAAACCAGACACAGAAGGGAAAATATCAGATGGCTCCATTCATATTAGGAATCTAAAATAGTTGATTTTATAGAAGTTGAGAGAACAATGGAAGTGAACAGAGTCTGGGGAAAGCAGTGGGGAGGCAGAGATGGTGAGAGCTTCATCAATGGATACTAAGTTACAGCTCAAGAGAAGTAAGAAATTCTTGTGTGTTATTACACAATTGAGTGGCTATAAAAATGGAACATGCTATGTGTTTCACAAAACTATAAGAATGAATTTTGAAAATTTTCACCATAAGATAAGAATAAATGTTTGAGGAGGTAGGTATATTTATCCTAATTTAACTATTACACAATGTACTGAAATATCATAGGGCACCTGTGTTCATCCAAAGTTTTCACTTCTGTGACCAAAAGACTTGACGAGGACAATTTTGGAGAGGTAAAAATTTATTTGGCACTCAAGGCTTAAGAGGTTTTAATCCATAGATGGGCTGGCTCTGTGGTTTGGGGCATAGGGGGAGGCAGAACATCATGGCTGAAGGGCATGACAGGAAAGCAACTCAGGACATTGCACCAGGAAGGAGAGAGAGAGAGAGAGAGAGAGAGAGAGAGAGAGAGAGAGAGAGAGAGAGAGA
>NW_025999998.1:15521331-15570831 GCF_001458135.2 Marmota marmota marmota | reverse complement strand
GAGAGAGAGAGAGAGAGAGAGAGAGAGAGAGAGAGAGAGAGAGAGAGAGAGAACGCTCTATTCAACAAGTAAAATATATACCCCAAAGGCACATCTACAGGGACATACCTCCTCTAGCCACATCCTATTCACCTATAATTTACCATCCAGTTAATCCACATCAGTGGATTTGTGAACTGATGAAGTTAAGGCTCTCCTGACCCTATTGTTTCACCTCTAACAATTCACTCTTGGGGGATACCACATATACAAACCAAAACAAAGACAGAGATTTTTTTTTCAAATATTGTCTTTAAATATATTGTCTTTTAATGCTAACCAGATTATCATTATGCTGACTTTTAAGGGATTATCTTTCTGCTCTAATATATATTTTTTGCCTTTATCAATTTCATTAGTGAATCATAGCTAAACATAATAGTGGGGTTCATTTTGCCATAATCACACATGGATGGAATATAATTTCTTCCATTTGAGTCCCTACTACATCTTCCTTCCTTTCCTTTCTCTCATATCTCCTCCTCTAATCCTTGGCCTTCCTCCCATCCATTTATTTATTTATTTTTATAAATTTGGTACTTTACAATGAGATACAATGGTGGAATTTACGCACACATGCACACAGTGGTCAACCTCTTTCCATTTTTCCTCCCCTTTTTTATCCCCCCATGCTCCCTTCTCAGCTCTCTTTCATTTTCATGGTGTCACCCTCTTTTTTATCCCTAATATAAAACATTTGAGTCTTGACTTTTTAAATCTTATATTTTTTCTGTTTAAAAATTTGTTCTAATTAGCAATACATGACAATAGAATGCAGTTGGACACATCATACATAAATGGAATGTAACTTCTCATTCTTCTGGTTGTATGTGACATAGAATCCCATGGGTTATATATGCTCATAGGGTAATATTGTCCAATTCATTCTACTATCCTCCCTACTCCCATATGCCTTTAGTCCCCTCTGTTTAATCCAAAGTAACTCTATTCTTTCCCAGGACCCTCCCACCCCCTTATTGTGAATTAGGATCTGTTTATCAGAGAAAACATTTGGCCTTTGGTTCTTTGAGATTGGCTTACTTTGCTTAGCATGATATTGTCTAGCTCCATCCATTTACTGGCAAATGCCATAATTTTATTCTTATTTAGGCTGAGTAATATTCCATTTGTGTATATACAACATTTTCTTTAGCATTCATCTATTGAAGGGAGCCTAGGTTGGTTCCATAGCTTAGCTATTGTGAATTGAGCTGCTATAAACATTGATGTGGCTGCATCACTGTAGTAGGCTGATTTTAAGTCCTTTGGGTATAAACCTAAGAGTGGGATAGCTGGGTCAAATGGTGGTTCCATTCCAAGTTTTCTGAGGAATCCATACTGCTTTCCATAATGGTCGCACCAATTTGCAGTCCCACCAGCAGTGTAGAGTATACCTTTTCCTACGCATCCTCACCAACATTTTTGTATTCTTGATAATTGCTATTCTGACTGGAGTGAGATGAAATCTCAGTGTAGTTTTGATTTGCATTTCTCTAATTGCTAGAGATGTTGAACATTTTTTTCATATATTATTAATTGTATTTCTTTTTCTATGAAGTGACTAAGTTGACTATTCAGTTCCTTGGCCCATTTATTGATTTTTTTTCTAGTGTAAAGTTTTTGAGTTCTTTATATATCCTGGAAATTAATGCTCTATCTGAGGTGCTTGTAGTAAAGATTATATCCCATTCTGTAGGCTCTCTTTTCATATTCTTGATTGTTTCCTTTGCTGAGAAGTTTGATTTCATCCTGTTTACTGATTCTTAATTTTATTTCTTGCATTTTAGCATTCTTTTAAGGAAGACAGTTGCTAAGCTGACATGGTAGAGATTTGGACCTACTTTTTCTTTTATTAGGCAAAGGATCTATGTTGTAGTGCATAATTCTTTGATCCATTTTGAGTTGAGTTTTGTGCAGGGTGTGAGGTAGGGGTTTAATTTCATTTTGCTGCAAATGTATTTCCATTTTCCCGGCACAATTTGTTGAACAGGATATCTTTACTCCAATCTATGTTTGGTGTCTTTGTCTAGTATGAGATAATTGGATGTGGGTTTTTCTCTGTGTCTTTTACTCTGGACCATTGGTCTCCATGTCTGTTTTAGTGCCAATACCATGCCATTTTTGTTACTATGGCTCTGCAGTATAGTTTAAGGTCTGGTATTATAATGCTGCTTGCATCAAATTTCTTGCTAAGGATGGCTTTGGCTACTCTGGGTTTCTTATTTTTTCAAATAAATTTCATGATTGCTTTCTCTATTTCTATGAAGAATGTCATTGAGATTTGAATAGGAATTGCATTAAATTAGTACAATGCTTTTGGTAGTTATGGCTATTTTGATGGTGCTAATTCTGCCCATCCAAGAGCATGGGAGACCTTTCCATCTTCTAAGGTCTTTCTCAATTTATTTCTTTAGTGTTCTGCAGTTTTTATTGTAGAAGTCTTTTGTCTCTTTTGTTAGATTGATCCCCGCATGTTTTATTTTTTGAGGCTGCTGTGAATGAGATAGTTTTTCTAATTTCTCTTTCAGTGGATTTATCCCTGATGTATAGGAACACGTTTGCTTTATGGGTGTTGATTTTATATCCTGATACTTTGCTGAATTCCTTTATTACTTTTAGAAATTTTCTGGTGGAATTGTTTGGATCTTCTACTTATAGAATCATGTTGTTGGCAAATACTGATAGTTTTGGTTCTTCTTTTACTATTTGTATCCCTTTAATTTTTCTCTTCTGTTTAAATGCTCTGGCTAGAAGTTCAAGGATGATGTTGAATAAAAGTGGTAAAAGAGGGCATCCTTGTCTTGTTACAAATTTTAAAGGGAATGCTTTCAGTTTTTATCCATTTAGAATTATGTTGGCTTTGGCTTTAGCATATATAGCTTTTACATTGTTGACATATGTTTCTACTATCTCTAGTTTTTCTAGTATTTTGAACATGAAGGAGTTCTGCATTTTGTCAAATGCTTTTTCTACATCTATTGAGATGATCATATGATTCTTGTCTTTAAGTCTATTGTTGTGATGAATTACATTTATTAATTTCCATGTGTTGAACTAACCTTGCACCCCTGGGATGAACCCCACTTGATCATGGTGCACTGTTAAATACTCATTTGACTGAATTTTATTGAGAATTTTTTCATCTGTGTTTATCAGTGATATTGGTCTGAATTTTTCTTTCCTTATGCGTCTTTGTAGTGATATTGATCTGAATTTTTCTTTCTGTGATGTGTCTTTGTCTAGTTTGGATATTGGTGATACTAGCTTTATAGAATGAGTTTGAAAGGGTTCCCTCCTTTTCTATTTCATGGAATGATTTGAGGAGTATTGGTGTTAATTCTTCTTTGAAGGTTTTGTAGAACTTTGCTGAGAATCCATCTGGTCCTGGGCTTTTCTTGCTTGGTAGGCTTTTGATTCTGTCTTCTACTTCATTGCTTAAAATTAATCTATTTAAATTGTGTTTGTCCTCCTGGTTCAGTTTGGGTAGGTCATATGTCTCTAGAAATTTGTCAATATCTTCAAGATTTTCAATTTTATTGGAGTATAAATTTATAAAATAGTTATTCTCTTCTGTATTTCAGTAGTGTCTGTTATGATATTTCCTTTTTCATGATAAATTTTAGTAATTTGAGTTTTTTGTCCCTTTCTCTTCATTAGTGTATCTAAGGATTTATTAATTTTATTTATTTTTTTCAAATAAGCAAATTTTTGTGTTGTCAAGTTTTTGAATTGTTTCTTTTGTTTCAATTTCATTGATTTCAGTATGATTAGTTATTTTTGTCTTCTACAGATTTTGGTGTTGATTTGCTATTCTTTTTCTAGGGTTTTGAGTTGTAATGTTAGGCCATTTATTTATTGCCTTTCTATTCTTTTTATGAATGAGCTCAATGAAATGAACTTTACTCTCAGCATTGCCTTCATAGTGTCTCAGAGATTTTGACATGTTATATTGCTATACTCATTTACCTCCAAGTATTTTATTATTTCATCCCTGATTTTTTCTACTATCCATTCATTGTTCAATAGCATATTATTTAGCTTTCAGGTTTTAGAATATCTTCTATTTTTATTTTATTGTTGATTTCTAATTTCATTCCATTATGATCTGATAGAATACAGGGTATTATCTCTATTTTTTGTGTTTACTAAGAGTTTCTCTGTGGCATAAGAGGTGGTCTATTTTAGAGAAGGATCTTTTAGAGAAGGATCTCTATGATGCTGAGAAGAAAGTGTATTTGTTTATTGATGGATGAAATAGACTATAAATGTCTGTTAAGTCAAATTATTGATTATATTATTTATTTCTATAGGTTTTTTGTTTTAGTTTTTGTTTGGAGGATCTATACATTAGTAAGAAAGGTATGTTAAAGTCACCCAGTATTATAATGTTGTGGGCTATTTGATTCTTGAAATTGAGGGGTTTGTTTGATGTATGTAGATGCTCCATTGTTTGGGGCATAAATATTTATGACTGGTATGTTTTGTTGATCTATAATTCCCTTAAGCAGTATGAAATGTCCTTCTTTGTCCCTTCTGATTAACTTTGATTTGAAGTCCACTTCATCTGATATGAGGATAGAAACCCTTAATTGTTTATGTGAGTGATGTTTGAGTGATAACTTTTTTCCATGTAAGTTGTATATTTTTACACATCCTTTCACATTCAGGCTGTGTCTGTCTTTGCCTATGAAGTGAGTCTCCTGGAGAAAACATATTGTTGGGTCTTGTCTTTTTTAATCTAATCTACCAATATATGTCTTTTGATTGTGAGATTAGGCCATTAAGATTCAAGGTTATTATTGAGATATGATTTGTGTTCCCAGTCATTTTGGTTTATTTCTGGCTTTTAATTTGAATCAGTTTTTCCTTTGATTGATATTCCTTTAGTGTAGTTCCTCTCACTGTGAAGTCATTGGGTTCTATCATTGGAACATCTTTCTTGTTGTTGTTTTTTGGGGTGGTTTCTTACCTTATTTTGTCATGATATAATGTTGTTCTTGTGTCTGTCCATCAAGTAGTATGAATCTGAGACAGTACAGTTTCTACTCTGTAGACTTATAGTGTCCTTGAAGGTTTTCAGTACCTTGCCTTTAAGAGGAAGACCAATATTAACAGCACCTAATTCAAACAATCTACAACCTTAAACCAAATAGCTTCTATTAAGACATCTACAGCTTTGTTGCAATAAAGAGAAATGATGTGTTCAATTATTGTCTACAATATAAATATTAAGTTTGCAAAATGTTTTACAATTTCAAGTGCTAGGCAAAGAGAGAACAGAAGTGGGGTTGGATGTGATGTTTATAAGGAAGGAGGAGGGAAGATAGAAGTAAAAAAATATAGAAAGAGTGAAAGAGGTATTAATAAAGGTTGGCTGTACACAGGAGAAAAGAGAAAAAGATTCCAGAGAAACAGATAAATAAGTGGGAGGAAAAATAAATGATTCTGTTGAAAAATTCAAGAATTTTTGCACTGGAGTTCAAAAGTTTCTCAGCTTCCTTTCTCAGCAGTTAGGTCTGGAGTTTGATGGTAGCTCCATCCTCAGGATGGGTTGGGTTGCTAGGGCAGAGGGTTAGTCCTGGAAGTGTAATTCCTGGAGGCATAGTGTAGGTTAGGTATGCTCTGTTCTCTTTGCGACAATTGGTTTGGAAATTTTATGTCAGTGCACCTCCACGGCCCAACAATTGCCAGTCTATGTTGGGAGACTGCTCCCCAGGAATCTCCTTTGGGTTCCACTTCTGTGGTATAGGATCCTGTTTTTAGCCCCTTTATGTTGCCTGTGAACACCACAATTCCTAGTCTCTGATTTAGCCTTCAAACTGGATCTTTCCTGCCCCCACCCTTTTGAATTTCCAGTCAGGCACTTCTCTCCCAGCCTGTCCTGAGATCTGGGTGTTGGGACCTGAGTGTCATTCACAAAGCTGTGTGCTGGACCCCATGAGTCTGGTGGCTAAGAGGCGTGGGGGGCCCAGACATGCTGGGGGCCCAGCTGCTCTATATTGGGTAAAGACCAGGTACTGAGACCTATTGGTCGGCCAAGAAGCTGTAAGCAATGGGCCTATTTGGGGGCTATGGAGGGATTGGGAGACTGGTGAGTGAGGAGCTGGAGGGCTGTCTTGGATTCCAGAGAGCCCTCTTGGGTGCTGGACTAATTCCAGACCTGATGAAAACAGTGGGGACCCAGTGGGTACTGGACCGGCTGGTTGAGGGAGCTGAGAGTAAGATGCTCTCACACCCTCTTCCAACTTTCAGACCCACTATACCCAGCCCCATTAGTCTCCATGAGCTTCAGGATTCATGGAGCTGGGGAGAGCTGGCTCTCTACAGCTTCTCTAACCTGTGTGCCCCCAGGCAAAAAACTTGCAGTTTCTGACTTTCCACAGGATTTCTCTGCTCAGAAAGGCCCATGCAGATCTAGCTGCAACTCATGGATCTGGGTTTCAGTTCCTATAGCCTCTGCCTTGCTGCAGCCCCAAGAAGTCTATGATATAACTAGGGCAGATTGCTCCTCTAGTCTCGGGATTTCTCACTCTAAGTCTTGGGTGAGATGTGGTATTCCCACTGTTTGAGTTCTAGGCAGTGGAGCTAAGAGAAATTTGCCTCACATTAATCTGCATGACTTATTTAACTTAGCATGATGTTCTCCAGTTCTGTTCGATTATTGGAAAATGCCATAATTTCATTCTTGTTTATAAGGTGAGTGATATCTATCTATCTATCTTCTGACTTTATTTTTACTACTTATGAGTGGTTGTAATTTCAAAATCAAATATGACTACTTCTCTGTGATAATTTATTTTTGGTAGAAAGAGCTATAAGTGTAGTCACAATAAAGCATTGTTGTAATAACAATAAAGCATTCAATTATTGCCCAAAATTGAAATTAAGAATTATTATTTTACAAAAAGGTTTTGGCATATAGTAAACAAAATTTCTTATAAGAAACATATAAAACATGCATTTGTACAAGAGGTAAATTCGCAATTCCTTAAGTAGTAATATTGAGAGCTAATGCATCTTTGAATATCTGACTATGTAATGTAAGTAGATAATTAGTTGAAAATATTTTATACTATACTTATTATGTTGAATTCAGTTGAATGACAATGTCAAAGTGGGCCCAGAAATTATACATTATGTAAGTATTTTACCCTTTCTTAGCCAGTTTAAATTTGGGACTACCATGGAATTTCTTCAGGCATGTGTTTTATTAAACCAATTTAATTTTCATATTGTTTATCAATCAAAGCCCGTGTTTAAGATCCTACTCAGCAACAC
This sequence comes from Marmota marmota marmota, assembly GCF_001458135.2. NCBI lineage: Eukaryota > Metazoa > Chordata > Mammalia > Rodentia > Sciuridae > Marmota > Marmota marmota. The sequence continues at coordinate 15,563,514 of NW_025999998.1, read as the reverse complement.
AAAAATGTCTGCACTTTGGGTTTGTTTCAAAACACATTCCTTTGAGATATTTGTTATCTAATATTTCTCTCAAGCTGAAATATGAGAAATTACATTTCGGAAGGGTCCTGTGGATCTTGCAGTCATCTGTTGCTCTAGAGCAGTGTTTCCCAGACACTGTACTTGACAACACTAATGCATACTCCTACTAAATATTTAAACAAAAATGCTTCAATAATGAGATGTCAAGTAAAGAAAACTAATAGCAAAATAGGAGACTCCAAAAGGGTATTTCAAGCTCCAAATTGCTTATGTACCCCGTGCAGCCCCTGAAGATGTGCACAATGCATGGGGTTGTCCCTTGTTGAGTGTAAAGCTGATAAATACAAGAGCCCTGGGGATAATTCCCAAAGCAGTGTCCCTTCCTGAAGAAAACAAGCATGGGTGTCTATTATGGAAATTATATTCATATAGTCAAGACACAGCTTCGTATGTAGAGGTGGGCACGTTCCTGAGCATGTGCAGCTCAACATCATACACAGCATATTCAAAGAAATAACATGTGGAGGAAATTGCTTCTGGGCCGAGAATTTCGTATTTATAATGAGCCAAGTTTACTCTAAGGTCCCTAAAAAGAGTGACTAGATGTCTAGGAGTTTTTGGCTAGTTTCTTGTAAGTTTCTCTGGAAGGCCTTAACTAAAACAAGAACAAAAACAACAACAAAGAAACTTTAAAAGGAGGCTAATTATCATTTAAAGGGACATCAACTTTTTCTCCTCTAAGTATAGAGATTGTCCTTAAAAGTACAGGCCTAACAGCTAACAAATAGAGGATATTAGGGCCTTAGTTTTACAAACCAATTGTGTGAAACCCTTTTATGGCAATAATGTTCTATAAATTGAACTCTGGAAAGCATTCTAGATGTTCAAAATGATTCCCTCAGACAAAACCAGAAAGGCATTCCTAGATATCATTAATTTGATGGTTATAAAATATATGCTTCCTCAATTACACATTACCTAATAGTACCTCACCCTGAGGATGCTGAAGTTAATATTCATTCCTTCACAAATGTGTCAGGAGCTGAACTAAGTACTTTGGTTAATTTACCCCATGTTTTTTTTTTTTCCAAGTGGCTCTATATAGTTGGTACTATTTTCCCCCAGTTTACACATGAAGCAACAAACTCTTGGATAAGCATCTCCATAGCTACAAAGTTAGGATTCATCCTATACTACTTGGTTTCATGCAATACCTCTTAACCATGTGGGGAAACACAGGATGCTAAAGACATTGTTCCTTTGAGTAAAAAAATCCATGTGGAAAAACTGACATAGGGCTCATTTTGAGGAAAAGCTGTTACCTTTAAATAACTTATTGGTTGTTATTTTAAGGATGCCATCACTCTCATGACTCTCCATTTTTCCTTTGTACTTCACCCTCCATGAACCTCAACCAAATTTTGAGCTCACTTCTGTTAACTATAGTGTCACATAATATGCATTTCCATTTATTAATTTCCTCACAGATTTAATGCCAATGTGCTCATGACTGTTCTCTTATGAGTTTTTATATATTTTGATAACAACCTTAAATCTTGGGTAAATAGCAAACTATATACAAATATATTCAGTCCTACTTGTAACTGAAATTCATGTTTGCATTTTTCATATTATCAACAAACTCAAACTGTAAAGTATGAATGAACTAACATATAAAAAGAAATCCCCAAAGTTTGATAATATGAGTACTCAACCACCAATTTTTTATTTGAAAAAAATTATATATATATATATATATATATATATATATATATATATATATATATATATTCAGAAGAATGTGGTATGCTAAGCACATTTTTTAACAGTTACTGGGGCAATCATATTAAAACTAGTGGATCACTTGTAAAGACAAATGCAAAATCTAAGCATGCTAAGATAAATGCTTTAGGTGCTAAAATGTACATTTGTGCCTCTTATACCTGCAAGTGATTCTCATGCTAGGTAGTTGCAAACAATTGCTGCTAACCCCTATGATTTCAATGACAGAGACAAAAATGTCAGAGAACACAACAATCATTTCAAATGAAAATGTCAAGATATCCAGTAGAGAGGCACTAGAGCCACATGATAGATGTGAAAAGGTCAATGTTCTACAATGCTGTTGTTCCATGTAATGATGCTTTTCTTTAACTTTTGATGAGGTAAATATTATTTGCATAACTTGAAATATGTGTCAAAAGCAAGCATTATACAGCATGGCTCAGAATTTTTGGTAGGTTGGACAATACACCATGTAACAAATTTCACTGTTTACCCATAACTATGCCTCCAATATTCAAGGTCACAAGCTGAATCACCATGGATAAGAATTTGATGTAAGGAATTAAAGCTTTCCTCCGGGATGGCTAATGCTTGGTGTGCTATCAATGCATAACCAGTTAAATCCCCTGGTCCTGTGTTGCTATGAGTTTCATCACCTGCGGCAATAAGAAATTTGCCTCTCTTTACTCATCGTGTTTCTGCTTCTGAAATGCTAGAGAAATATTGAGCTCTGAAACCCTCATTTCAATATCACTACTTCCAGAATGGTATTAGTGTCTGTCTTCTTGTTTTCTGTAATCATTGAATGCTTTTGTACACTGCAAAAATGACTCTAATGAAATAAAATGTTGGAAAGAGCTAATAATAGACCCCTACTCACTGGCTTCAAATGTAATACTCTCTTTCTCTTAGCTGGTAATCACTGAAAGGAAGAAAAGAAGACAGTAAAAGCTTTTCCTCATTGCATCATTTTCACAGAAATCAAGCCTTTAGCACAAATTCCTTCTCTGTAGTTAGGACTATAAATAAAGTGATCACTTTTGAGGATGTCAAAATAGAGAATTATCTGTTGATAATAACAACAAAAAAACACAGTAGTCTCCTTTAAATTTTTTTTGGAAACAGAATACAGTACAGCTAGCCAGTATTGTTCCTTTCCTTTGGGATAAATGGACAATAAAAATATTTTTGACATTAAATCTAAATTAGTGTCAAGGTAAAAGAAAATTCAGAGGCTTTTGTGTAGTCTCAAATGGTAAGTACATACCATTAACTTCATTATTATGTTTTCTTTCTCAGGCTTAATTACATATGAATGTAGATATGTGTCTCAAATATGAACTGCTAGTATAATATTCTAGACAAATGAATTGTTGTAAGTTATATTGTAGTATCCAGTTCCTAAGATTAAAAGAATATTTTTGTTGTAGAGATTTTCACTTTTGAAAATTTCTTCCTTCTTCTCAAGGTTATGATTGTTTTCTATCATTGTAATAAATTTAATTTTAAGTCCTGTAAACATTGTAAAGTGCTTTAGACTCTCTCAGAGTTTTCATGTGTAAAATGAGGAAAGTGTGTGTACCTATATCAAAGGATTATAATAAAGGATAATTGATAAACAATATTTAATACTGTTTTGGCACTGAGGTTCTCGATACCCGCCAGCTATTATCATTGATGTTGTTTTAATATTAAATGAGGTGCTAGAGCTGTGTGAGGATCAGGTATGTGGATGCCTGATGATTTGCTGTTGGTGGAGTTTTATAATTTATGCCTAAATCCATTGAGTCACCATAACCCAGAACTTGTATCTCAACTTATAACTTTCAAAGCTACTTTTTTTTTTCCAAAATAAGCTTTAAATTCTAGAATTTCATATCTTAACCAAGCAAAAATGGCTTACTTAAATAGCATCCACGTTTAAATAACTTACAATGGTGGAGAAGTTCAAGTATCATTAGCATCAGTTATTTTCTGTGAACATTCATACATTTTGAATAAAATGGGCTGTGAGATAAAAGTATTGATCAGAAAGTATTCTAGTTAACACAGAAGGGGATCATTTAGGGTTTCTAATTTTTAAAATTTATTTTTATTAAGCCTCGTCACCTAGTTATATTGTTGCTTTTCATCCTCTGCCTGAAGATAATTTGTATAACAGAATTGTGAATGTACCTTTTCTCACCACAGTACACTCTTTTCCCTGAATAGTGTTAGACAATGAATAAATACTGCCACACTTTCTCAGTCCAGTGTTCCAATTCCCTGCTGCTCTTTAGCAGAGATCAAAAGCACCATTATCTCATGACAGACTGGTAAGCAGAATAATTGTTCCTGCAAGATGTCCACATCCTAATCCTCAGAACCTTTAAATATGTTACTTAATATGGATAAAGGGATGCTGTGAATGTGATTCAGCCCAAAACTCCAGATTCTCCTGGATAATGTGGGTGGGCCAAATGTAATCAAAAGGTCCTTATTAGAGGGAGGCAGAAGGGTCTGAGAGATTTTTGATGATGCTACATTGCTAGTTTTGAATATGGAGAAAGGGGACATAAGCCAAAATGCAGTCAGTTTCTAGAACCTTGGAGAGATAAAGACACAGATCCTCCTCAGAGCCTTCAGAGGGGACTCAAGACCTACTATCACCATGGTTTTGACTGGTGGGATATATTTCAGGCTTCTGATCTCCAGAACTCCAAGTAAATATATGTGTGCTATTTCATGGTTTATAGTAGCTTATTATAGCAACAACTAAAAAGTAGTATAAAGGAAGCAAAAAGAAGTCACCCCTCTGTCCAAAACACTTCAATGGTTTTCCTTCTATGCACAGTAAAGATGAAAGCCCTCATTATAATAGCAGGCAGGACTTAAGTGCCCAATGTGCATTCTCCTCCCCCTTATATCTCTTGTCCTTAATTCCTCTTCTGCAGGTCACCTAAATTCTTCACTTTTCTTGCATGTGACAGACATGCCCCAATACTGTCTACACTTCTAACCAGTTCTTGTTTCCACAGCTTTTATAGTTTGTACCCTTAACTATTTCCAGTTTTATTACATTTAAAAGAAGCATTCTCCAACAAACCTGTTAAAAATTATAATATACTCTCCTTTCTTAGCACTCAAGTTCTCCCTCTCTGCTTTCCTTGTATTGATAGAATTTACTATATTCTAGCATAGAAAAGCTCTAAGGAGTCAGGGGATCATAACTATTTTATTTAATGCTGTGTTCCTAGGGTTTGGCACATAGTAGGTACTCAGTAAATACTTTTAAACTAATGAAATAAATGGCATGTTAGAGTTTTTTCCATGAATAATTATGTTTAATTTTCAACTTTCAATACTAAATTGATACAAGGATTGCTAAATTTGGATATGAGGTCTCCCAGAAGCTCATATATGAGACAATGCAAGAATTTTTAGAGGTGAAATGATTAGATTATGAGAGCTGTAACCTAATCAATGGATAAATCAACTTGAATTGATTAACTGGGTGGCAGCTGTAAGCAGGTATGGTGTGATAATGGTGTGATGGGGGGAAGTAGGTCACTGGGGGTCACTAGTTTGTCCCTGACACTTCACTCTCTGTCTGCTTCTTGGCTGTCATGAACTGAGCAGCTTCCCTGCACCACACTCTTGTGCCATGTTGTGTTGCCTCATCTTGAGCACAGAGCAATTGAGTCAGCCAGCCATGGACTGAACCTCTGAAACTTTGAGCCAAAATGAACTTTTCCTCCACTAAGTTGTTTTTCTTGGGCATATTGCTCATAGCATCGCATAACTAACTAAAACGGAAGTATCCCTGGAGATATTGGAGACATCATCTTATTAGCATAACATTTATAAGCCTACTAATCTCTGATAACAAATTAGAGTATTATATATTTAAAATTCCTGTCTTAAATTAAATCCTTTGATCCTGAAAGTAGACCTATAACGTGGGTATTATTTTTATCTTCATTTTATTGATTAGAAAATTGAGTTTCATAAAGAATAAACTTTCCTAGAATTAAGTAACAGAATAATATCTTAAGCCAGATCCGCTTTTCCAATGACCTCTGCTCCTACATAAAACATCTCCTAGTGAGCTAACTACATTCATATAGTCATACATTTATAAATTTCGATTTTCTTCATAACCAGGGAAATTTTCATAATTGCATAGGAAATTGTGAGGTGTTCATGTGTTTCTATCAAGGACAGACTCTATGTCTTAAAGAAACACAGGAAAAATTTAAAAGGTACATGTGATATACTCCATAGCTGGAGAGTCAACAGGGCCTTTGCAATTTTTACCTTGTAAAACCTTTTCAAACAAATAAACTTACAGATTTTTAATCAGCATTTTGCAGAATTTTGACAATCTCAAATGTTGGTGAGATTTTGGAGCAATCTGGATTTTTAGATTTTATCTATTGGAAATGAAAAAGTTCCAGCTATTTGGAAAACGGATTGGTAACTTTCTGTGAGATAAGACTCACACTTGCCATATGACCCCCCCCCCAAAAAAAAAAAAAAAACAAAACAAAACAATACTGGTTATTTACCTCATAGAAACAAAGACCTATGTCTATACAAAAATGTGAACACACAAGTCAAATGTATGCTAACTAGTGAATGGGTAAACACATTGCTACATTCAGATAAAGGAATATTACTCAGCCAAAGTAATGGACTACTGGTACATCTGACCACATAAATTAATCTTAAGTGGTTATGTTATAAGAAATAAGCTATATTTAAAAGGTGCTGTAGTTTTGATCTTAAATGTCTTCCAAAGGACTCTGTATTATGTGCTTGCTTAAGCCTGTGGCACAGTTGGGAGATATTAGAATCTTTAAGAGGTGAGGCCTAGTGTGAGGTCTCCAGCTCAGTGGGGGGCATGTCTTAGAAGGGGCTATGTGACTCCAGTGCCTTTCTTTTGCACTCTTTCACTTTCTGGTCATGAGATGAGTGGTTTTTTCTCCACCATGCTCTCCCGCTATGATGTGGCACCTCTCCACAGGCGTAAAATATTGGGACCAACTAATCATGAACAGGACTTCTAAAACTGTGAGCCAAAATAAGCCTTTTCTGAGTTGATTGTCTCATGTGTTTGTTTTAGTAACAGAAAACTGACTAAAACAACAAGTTTGTAATTATTATAATGTTTTCCTTAGATGAGATTTTAGAAAAATTCAGACTGCAAGGACTAAAACCAAATTAGTAATGGCTAGCAACTCTCATAGGGAGTGGGTATTGGTTACAAAAGTGTAGGAGAAAAATTGGGGGGGATAATTTGAATTTGAATGTTTTACATTTAGATTGTATTGATAATTATATGATTGAAGAAGTTTATGAAGATTTATAGAGTTTTACCCTAATACAGATGAATTTTATTGTATGTAAATTATACTTTAATATATAAGAATAAACGAAAGTCAAAATTTTTATAATGTCATAGGAATATTTTATGCCTTAACTCTCCTATGCTACCAAACCATTAATTAAAACAGTCACTTCTTTGTAAATTATTCCATTCAGCTCCAAGGTTTCATTTAATGTTGGTTTTATTCTAAGAAAATTTCTCCTGATTGCAATTAATGTCTTGGTAATTTTAGAAGGAATGCAGTAAGTTAATTTACAGTAACTTTGTTTACAAATTCCATGTCTTAGGCTTTTGCTAATATTTCTTATGGGAGAGCTATCTCAGCTTGTTATTTGGCAAATGAGAATACTGAATCATATTTCTATGGTTGGTCCTTTATGTCTAGAATTCTGGTGGAAGTACCTTTCTTTAACTAAGAATACTTAGTATTCTAAGTTTTGGAATACTTGAAAGTGTCAGTACCATTATTTGTCCTACATATATTAATATCTAATATATTGGACTATCTTTCATTCCACACTTGGATGACCACAATTCACCTTTTGAATGAGACAGCTTTTTCTTCAGTGATTAACCCTCATTCCTTTCTCTGTACTATGTTGTCTTTCTGCACAGCCAAGGGCTGTATTGTTTTCTATCTGAGTGACTCATCTTTGTCCACTTAATGGAAAAATATATATTAAAAATGATTCTGAGGTTGAACAAAGTTGTTTTTCCATTAAACAATATCTAATGGTGTTGTTTCAGAAAATTTTAATGGAATTATTAAATTATTTAAGGGGATATGATTTCTTTGCTCACTCTTTCTCTTTTCAGCAAGTAGTCCATAAGGAATCAGTGCTAATTATATGAAAGATTAAAAACAAATTGAAGGATACTATGTTCTTATTACCAAAAAAAAAAAAGAGAGAAAAGAAATAAAGATTCAAGTTCTGCAAGATCATTTATTTCTGATGTGATATCCCAGTGCAAGCTTACTTTTCTGTCTTTAAAATCTGATCTTCAAGAGGAAGATTATCCTATAAGGAATTGAAAATTCAGGGAGCTCCTTGTCGCAGCTAGTGACCTTCCACTTCCCTCAGTAGCTTTAGAAGTATTTTCTGTCTTCCTTTCATTTTAAAGTAGCTCTTTGCCAAGAAGTGGCTCTTTCATTCCTCAGAAACATTCAGAATGACTTGTTTATTTAGCAGAGAATTCACTTTTATGAAACTGAAGTGGGTCTTCCTTTTCAGGGGTTCTTAGAGGTGATTGCATGGCAAAGACAATACACATGTTCTGGTTCTTTCAAAAGTTCTGATTTTCCAACTGAATCCTGCAGTATTATCCCAGTAAATACAGTTTAGAATTTCAGATATGTAAACACAGCTCAAAGTGGTAGGATTTATAAACTTCCATGCTGTCTGGAATATTTATGCACTCCTAATGTATATTTTTATCTTAATGTTAGTAATTTAATTATTAAGAACAAACAAGGAAAGTAGTTTTTCTTTAACTTTCAAAGTCTGTATTTTAAAAAGTTGAAGGGTTTTTGCAACTCTCTTAATCATATCCATGACAGCAAAGATGTATATTTCAACGCTTCTTTTTTATTTAAACATTTGAAGTATATATATTACTTTAATCACTGATCATTTGCAAACACATATTTGAAGAAAATTAAATTGAAACATTCCATGTATAGCTTGGCACTAAATCTACCAATTTTCATGGTTGTATTTAATATAATTTATTCATTAATATCATGTATTTAATGAATTGATAATTTATTCATATTTATTTTTCATTACATAATATAAACAGATATAGATTATTAGAAGGTTTCAAGAATTCAAAAACAAGTGAAGCAGCAGAGTTGGAATAGATATTTTCACTCTTCTCTTTGACAGGTAGGATATTCAAAAGGTCCTAGCTAGGCTTCTTGATTAAAAGACATGAAGTATGCCATTTTCAGGATTCTTCCTACTCCAATGTTTTTGATGTTTTTATACCAGTATTTTTATTATGGATTTATGTTTTCATTTCTCTTGGATAAATCCTCACGTGCAGAATTTAACCTAGAAATGGAATTGTTGAAATATAGGAAATATACACTTACATTTATCACATATCAACATAAACTATTTTCCAAAATGGCTCACCATTTGATTTATTGTCTTCATTAACACTTGGTATTGCTAGTCTTTAAACTTAATTCTACCATTGAGTGTTCAGTGGTAATTCTTTGTGATTTTAATTTTTCTTGTGAGTATCTTTCAGTGTGCTTACTGACTATGTTTATATTTGCTTTTGTGAAGTGTTTATTTAAATATTTTGTCTACTTTTTCTTTTTAATAGGTTCTCAGCATTCTTTATATATTCTGTATAGAAGACCTTAAATAGTTTTTATAAAAATTCTCTTTCCCTTTGTCTTGTCTTTTTTACCTATAACTTTGAAAAGTAAAAATTTGTAGTCTTGATGAATTTCTTAGGTGTATAATCCAGAATTATTATCCAATTGAGTGATTTTGTGTATATCTATGAGATAAATATCAAAGTTCGTTTTTTTTTTCTGTAAACACATCCAGTAGTTCTAGCAACATTTAGTGAAAAGATTAGCTGTTCTTCTATTAATAACTCTGTTGAGAATCAGTTGGTCATGTAAAAGTGTGTCTATATAATCTCTCACCATTACATACATATGTCTGTCCATCCTTACACCAATGTAGCACAGTAAATACTTTTATCTTTATTAGTAAATCTTGAGATCAGATATTTTAAATTCTCCAAATTAGATATTTTAAACCCTACAAATTGCCATGTTCGATTTTTTGTGGCTGCATTACATCTTTTTCTTTCTACATTAATTTTAAGATCAACTTATAACTTTTTGAAAAATACCTATAAGATTTTGGCTGCGAGTTCATTGAATATATAGATCAATTTGGGAAGGATTGTCATCTTAAAAATAATGTGTACTCTAATCTATGGCCATGGTTCTTACTTTTGATTTATTTAGGCCTTCTTTAATGTCTATATATATCATGTTTTATTATATTGGAAAACTTTTGCTAAGTTTACTCCTAAGTATTTTAATTTAAGCTATTGTAAATAGCATGAAAGCTCTTGAATTTCATTGGTAGGAGTTCACTCTTCTATAGAGAAACTCAGTTGATTTTGCAAAAATGCTTTGCAGCTTATAATATTGCTAAATTCAAACAGTAGTAATTATTAATTCTTTTGGTTAATTCCTTAGAATTTTCTACATACATTATCATGTTGCCTCAAAATAATGCCAGTTTTACTTTTTCCTTTACAATCTGTGTAACAATTTTTCTTGTCTTATAGTACTTCCTAGGCTCTCCAAATGATGGTAAACAGAAGAATCAAAAATGACTATGTGTTCTTTTTCCTAATCTTAGGCAGAAAGTATGGAGTTTTTCATTGTTGAGAATAATGTTAGTATAATTTTTGTAGCTGACCTTGATTAGAATAATGATGTTCTTTCCTTTTCTTAATTTGTTCAGTTTTTTAAACTTTTTTTTCTGAGATAAAAACAATAATACAGTAAAGTTACTTCATTTAGTGTTTAGTTCTATGAGTACTGAAAATATGGACTTGTTTGCCCATTGTAACATGTTTCACAGCCATCCTCACTGTCTTCACAATTACCCCATCTCCCTTTGTAATCAATCATTCTCCAACTTGAGACTAGCAACCACTGATCTATTTTCTTTTATTTATTAGTTTATTTTAGTTATATATAACATTAGGATTTATTTTGACATAATTATAAAAGCATGGATTATAATTTGCTTTAATTCAGTCCCTAGTACTCCTCTTTCCTTTCCCTCCTCCTTTCCCCATTCCCTTCCCTCTACTCTACTGATCTTTCTTCTATTTATTTATAGTTTTTTTTTTAATTAGTGCCTTGTGGATATACATGAGATGAGAATCCTTGTTGTATATTCATACAGTACATAATAAATATAGGTCAGTTTCATTCCATCATTCTTTTCTGTTCCCATCCCATCTCTCTTCCCCCACTGATGTTTTCTGTCCTATAATTTTGCTTTGTAAAATGTCATGTAAATGAAACCATACAGAATATATCTGTTTGAGTCTGGCTTTTATCACTTACATCTTTTTTTACTTAAAATTATTTATGATGCTGCATGCATCAGTGCTATTCTATTTTTCATGCCATTCCTTAAACATCTTAAGCAAAAATATTCGAAGTTACCTCATCAAAGATAGTGCATAAGTTCTGAGATATTTCTAAAAATAAAAACTAGTAATCTGCTCCCCATTACTATTCCAGGTAACCACTTATTATTTAGATACTTGAATAAAATATGCTTTCTTTAACTCTAAACAAAATTTATTTTTAGTCAGACCTATAATTGGTTTTTACATGTTTTGTGAAGGGATTGCTATTATTATGTCATGTCATTATTAGTATGTCATGTCAAATAATTATTGATCACAACTCATCTAATCCATCATTAATTCTTAACATTTTCTGTCCTCAAAATATTACTTGAATTTGTCTGTTTCTATTTCTATTACCATTATCACAGTGAAGCGACTATCATGTCTAACATGGATTTATTCCATAGTTTCTTAACTGTTATTTCAACTTTTACTACATCTCTGCTTCAGGGTCTCATTACACAATATCCAGTCAATCATTTAAGCTGCCACTCTGATACTTAACAGCCAGCAGTGGCTCCACATTCCATTAAGAATAAAATCCACACTGTTAACTGTACCTTACAAGGGCCTGTATGATCCAGCTACTAGATACCTCACCAATCTCATTTTGAGTCTTTTTTACCCCTTTCTCTTCTCCAGCTGTGCTGGTCTTCTTTGATAATTTCAATGTTGTTAAATTCTTTCCTGCTTCAGTGCTCTCTGAACACATGTTTTTCCTCCTGCCTTTAATGCTTAGTCTCCAGACTGTTCATTTGACAGGTTCTTTCTCAAATTCCAAGCCTTGATAATCCTAATAAAGTCTCCTTTTACCACTTTTTATAATTTAGCTTTTTTTTGACCACTTTTTTGTCATCCTCATGGTGCATTATATATATTAATTTTATGTTTAGTTCTTAATTCTTTACTTTCCTGTCCTTCTAGAACGTAGACTATTGAAAATTGAACCCCATTTGTTTGATTATTAATGAAGTGTGTGGCACAGGGTGACCATTTTATACACTGCTGTATGACACGTTGTCAGTGATGCTCCTGTGGGACAACCTAGACAACTAAGTTCTGCGTTTATGTGCACAACTATATATGTATATACTTACTTATATAAATGTATACTACATACATATATATGATTATTAATCCATGTATATTGAATGAGTGCATGAATAAATAGTAACATGTTCACTTAATTCTATGCTATCATACATGATTTTTACATTTACAAATTTATAAATAGCTACATATCTTCATCATCAAATGATAAAAACTGAAATATTGTTTAAAAACTATAGAATTAGTTTGCTTTTTGAGACCACTTTCTTACTGTTGGTTATAAATATCATTTTGGCCACAAAAATCTAAGGGCCAAAATTCAAGTATTATTGATTGCCAGAAACATTTCATCGAAGTTCCTGAGGTAACGTATGCCCTATCACCTGATTTGAAATTACACAATCAAAATAGTGATTCCTTCCTGTTCCAGCATCATCCATCATCCTATTGAGTTAGATAGAGGGTTATTTAAGCTAGACGTTTTGAGGGTGAGTTACATAAAATCTACTTGCAGAACTATTGGGCATCATCACAAAATCATGTAGGTATGAAGGAACATAGACACAGTGACCATTGGTATGCTTGATTAAAATTGTGAATTCAGCCAAAGACAGATATTTCAGATGCTGTGTTAGTTATTCATTACTGTGACCAAATTACCTGACTAGAACAACCTAGAAAAGGAAAAGCTTAGTTCGGCACATGGTTTCAGAAGTTATCCATGGTCACCAGATTCCATTGCTCTGGGCCCAAGGTAAGGCAGAACATCATGGAGGAAGGGTGATGTGGAGGATGTCTGCTCACCTCATGGTAGCCAGGAAGCAGAAGAGAAAAGGAAGGAGGTTTCAGGGAAGACATACACTTCCAAGGCACACCTCTAGGACACACCTCCTCCAGACATGTCCCACCTGCCTTCTGTACCATCCAGCCAGTCCATTCAAAGTAGGATGGACTGGTTAGATTACAGCTGTCAAAGTCTAACCATTTCACCTCTGAATATTCCTGCATTAACATAGGAGCTTTTGGGGGACAAATCAGACCCAAACCAAAACAGACACTTATGTTTATATATTATGATCTTGTTGAAAGATACTTAATGTATTGGATATAACTAAAATTAAATATCAGCCCATTTTAGAAATATTATTGCAAACACTACTAATAAATAAATGTATTAATTATCAATCCACAATGAAACATGAAAACATTAATTACTCTGTTTCTGTTACTCCTAATGAAATTAACATGCACACATACACACATAGACAGACAATGGTTAAAAATAAAAGAATAACACAGAAACATGTACTTAAGTATCTGGGAATTCTAGTTGTTCATTTTCATCACACAATAATCAATAACCATTGTCATAGTTGTGAAAGGAGATCCTTTTATCACTGCAGCCTGACCACAGAATATATTCAGCTTTATATTCCTTTGAATCACCTATTTCTTCTGAAATTCCTACCTGTTCAAGCAATTTTCAAGCTTCTCTATGAAATGCTGTCTCTACAACAATTTTTCTAATAGAAGATATGCAATCAGCAGTAAGACTTTCATTGCTAATGGTTCTATTATATGAGGCAGGTATGATGGTGAATCCAAGCCGAAGACACTTTCTCACATACAGCACACTTGTAATGTCTGAAACCTGCAAATGAGTACTGAGTTATAACAAATTGTTTAAATGCGGGACATAATGTTTATTATTGTCTTAAAGGGGGTGTATCACTATAGGAATCTCTAGTAATATCTCAGATAATTCAAGAAAGAAAGATTTTATATAGGTGGTGGTTTCATTTGCTTATTTGAAAATAGCTCACATGTACTGAGTATTTCATGTGTCCTGTTCTTTTTAGAGTGCTTTATGTCCTATTTATATATTATGTATTTTAATCCTCAAGACAGTTATCTGTTACATGTAAGAAAACAGAGGATTGGGAGGTTATCTAATTTGTGCAGAACTTAACTAGTTAACAAGTGGTTGGCTGGTAATTAAATCTAGAAAATATTCTGTAAATTGCTTCTTTATATTGAAATTTTCATGTTTCAAGATTTGGGTAAATGAAGATGAAAATAAAGTCAATATTCTTTAATCATGGAGGAGGTGGAAATTAATCCCATAGATGCAGAAAACAGACATCCTTTGTCAGAATTTCTATAATCAGTTTTTTTTTAATAGAGAATTTTTTTTTAACATTTATTTTCTTTTAGTTTTCAGCAGACACACAACATCTTTGCTTGTATGTGGTACTGAGGATCAAACCCGGGCCGCACGCATGCCAGGCCAGCGTGCTACCGCTTGAGCCACATCCCCAACCCCTATAATCAGTTCTTTTTATTAAACTTCCCATCAGTAACGAGGTACTGCAGCATGGAACAGGAAGATGGGAAAGAGGCAGGATATGGAGATGGAATTGTTGGAAATCCTTCTTGTTGCTCTTGCTCTTTCCAGTAGGTAAGTACTCATGCTGTCTCATGGCTTCTTCTGGAACTGGAGAGAATGTATAAGAGCAGGATGACTTTGCAAAATTATCATCACATTTTTATTTTTGCTAAAAATCTTCACATCTCCGTTGTGTTCCTACAATGGAGTTAGATGTAAAAAGAAGAATGAAGAAAAGTAAAGGAAGAGAAAGCATAAAATAAAATGAGAGAGAGCAAATAAAATGAAAGCATAGTAGAATTTTAAAAAATAGTAGAAAAGGGGAAACTAATAATGCTCCACAAAAACAACTTTTGAGATATACCAAAAATGAAATAATAAAATTTTAAAATCCATATATGTTGAATTTATTGCAATTGGTTGAGCTTTTTTATTCATATCAGAAATTGCAAATTTTTTCTGTAAAGGGTCAGGTGGTAAATATTTTAGGCTTCATGGGCCATAAATGTCTTCTGAACCAATTTTGCCATTCTCTTGTTGTGGAATGTGAATGGAGCCAGAGATACTCCATATAAACACTTGTGTGGCTGTATATCCATGAAATGTTCCCTAAAGCAGGTGGCAAAAGAAAAATAAAAAGGAGATAGAATAGAGGTGATTGGAGTGTTAGGAGGCCTAGAAAACTCCACAAACAGAACAAGCAAAACACATGCCACAATTCAGATTTGGACTGAAGGCTGTGTTTGCCAAATGTCACTCAAAATAAATAGGTTTTCAAAAAGTACAAATGGATTTATAGTCATTGACAAAGCCTATACTGACCTATCTCTAGTCCAAACACCTAAACCTTTTTCATATTATACTTGGAGAATGCTATTTGAAATGCAAATATATAAATATACTTACTTTGAAGTTAGAACATATACTACAAGCATTTTCTTTCAAATATAAAAAGTTTACTTTTGGAGAATAAAGTAAAATTGAATAGGAAATATTAAATTAGGGAACTTCGTTCAGTGTCAATAAAATATCTGACATTTTATAAATATTTTATCTATGCTATATTATTAAAATTCCTTTTGTGTGTGTGGGGGTGGGGGGTGGAGCTGGGATTGAACCCAGGGCCTTGTGCATGTGAAGCAAGCATTCTACAAACTGAGCTATATCCCCAACCCAAACTTTAATTCTTAACACAAGAAACATGCAATGAAAATTCAAATACCTATTACTATTATGATTGCGCCTCCTTCCTTCCTTCCTTCCTTCCTTCCTTCCTTCCTTCCTTCCTTCCTTCCTTCCTTCCTTCCTTCCTTCCTTCCTTCCTTCCTTCCTTCCTTCCTTCCTTCCTTCCTTCCTTCCTTCCTTCCTTCCTTTCTTTTTTGTCTTTTGAACCCAGGATTTTTCATTTGCCACTGAGCTACATCCCAGCCCAGTTATGCTTTTTTATATTTTCTGGTTTAACTTATAGATTTAAGAAAAATATTAGTATCGTGAAAGAAGTTATAATTATATAACATTGATTTCAGGTTAACTATTTAAAATTAATTTGAAACATGTTTTTGCCTTAGGAGTACTAATTAAAGGAATAAATTTAAGATGATTTAAAAGGTACTAAATAAGACAGAATCAGAGATATATAAGATTACTTTCTTGTGTAACCTATGTGTATTTTTTAGATTTCTCAAGAAATTGAGTAGCATATCTGGTCAGTTTTAAAATGTAACATTAGGAAAAATATTACTGTTAATAATTGGTTGTTCTTTGTGTAATATTACCTTTACAAGTTCATATTTATTTTGATCAAAACTACTATGCCTCATGACTGAGTGTCCACACTGCTGAATGCTTATGCTGGTTCTTAGGATTGTTCCCCTTCTTGACTTCTTAAGCCTGCCGTGGTCAGGCAATTCCAATGAGTTGGGCAGGGAGCAGCCTATCCTAGAACAGGAGAGTCACCACGTTCAGTTCCAATTTTAAAATAGTAGTCCTGGACCCTGGAGGTCTTCTGTCTGAATGAAAGATTGTCTATGCTAGTTCCTAAATAGATCCTCTAATTCTGTGTGTTGGAGTCCTAATACCCAGGAGCGATTTGGAGTGCCCCATTTCTATACTGTGGTATCTCGAAGTTTGTTTGGTGTTTGCCATGTCTTTTATTTCCTCACATCTCTGTCCTACTTCCTAGTCCATGCCCTTGGGACTGTGTAAACTCTAAACTGGTGAACAGCTTCACCAACTGATTAGTTTCTCATACTAAACATCCTCTGCTCTTGAAATGATAAAACAGTACCACATGATGAGTACAATAGAATTTCTGTACTTTATTTTAGTAGCATCTTTCTGTAGCATTTTTTTAAAGGAGGATATTAAGAGAAACCTACAGGACTAACCAAAAATGATACCTACACCAATTGGTGATATTCACCACAGACTAGTGTCAGCAAACACACCACTTGCTTTCTCATGTCTGTGGATATAATTCTAACCATCATAATTATATTATTAACAGTTGAGTGGAATATTTTTGGTTTTACATTAAAATTTATAACCATTTCATTAATAATTATGTGAATTTTAACTCCTTAATTTCCATCACATTTAAGCTTGTTATATACACCACAAAATTATAATTTCAGTATGTTTTACTTGGCTAGAAAATGTTGTCTCCAAATAACTTTACAAGGAATAAATGCGTAATAAATTTGATTCCTATTTTAAATTTTAGAATGTCAGCTAATTCCCTTTCCACAATAATTAAAATTTAAAAACTCTTCATAAAATATCTTTCTTTAAACTATTGCTTTGTTCCTTTGTCATTTAGAAATTTTCCTTCTTAATGTTTACTCATTATTTCTTTGCTTATTTTTTGTTTTAAACTTATTTACTTATTTTTAAAATATGGAAAATAGGAAAATGACTAAATTAAAAATGTATGTATTTTTCACAATTGAGGGAGAATTGATGTTAATACTATGGTGTTATATTATGTTTATGTAGCCATTTATCTTGTATTATGAAATTATGATCATTTTTGTTTTTACATATATTCTTTAAAAACAGTTTTTAATGATATCTGATAAAACATTTGTATTATTTTATCATAATTTAGCTAAACACTCCAAAGTATTTCGATATTCAAAGAGTTTCCCAGTTGTCATGACAAATGTTCTTCTGATGAATTTTTATGTATGCATTTGTGGAGACTTCTCTAACATTTTATTTCAACAAATTTCTAGAAAATAATTTATTAGCTCAAAGGAGAGAAACTCTTAAGATTTTTAAACTTTTAATACGAAACTGATTTCTTAAAATGTTATGCTAAATTGTAATATCTATAGCTTGTGTAGCTTCAATTTTAACATCTTGTATTTTAATTAATGAAAAGAATATAACACTGCCAATTTAATAGAGGCAACTTACATCATATTATCAGAATAAGTTTTCTTATTTATCTGATCAGGGGTGTGTGTATGTGTGTGTGTATGTGTGTGTGTGTGTGTGTGTGTGTGTGTGTGTTTGAGAGAGAGAGAGAGAGAGAGAGAGAGAGAGAGAGAGAGAGAGGTTTCACTCTTTTCCCTCATGAGTAGCTAATTGTATTTTCTCTTTTATGATTTGCCTTTCCATATCTTATCTAGTTCAGTGAGGTTAACAACTCTGTCTTCTGAGAATTATCACAGAAGTGCTTTGATTTACATTTCATCAGGATATGTATTTAATTTTTAATTTCAAGTAGCATTAAAATGTGACCTAAAATGTTTATTTTATTTGAAACTTTTCATAGCTGAGGAAGAGTTTGTGAACAGTTATCCAAGGATGAAGCATGAGAGGGAAGAATTAGACTATTGTATCTTATTAATAGCAGTTTTCTACCTCTAATGCTTATAATATGTTTTTGGTTTTTTCTTAAATTTATTAAATTTGTCTAGGATAAATCTATGTTTGGGTTTCAATTCCATAATTTCATCTAGAAAAGGGCGGGGATCCTCTCAATCCACATATTCAATGTTACTTCTTAGCTGGTGCATTATTTCTACATATATTTGAATATTACATATAAATAATCACAAATTTTAGTAATTACAAATTTATAATTATTACATATGTAATCAAATCACAAATGTAATTTGGGTTATCATCTCATGAATTTTTTCCTTTTTGCCTTTTTCCTGTGCATTTGTTGATCTTTGTGAATTTATTCTCTACTACTTTGCCTTGCTGTCTTTTATTTGCTAATTAAGCATAATATTTTTTGTTTCCCATAATAGTGTATTTTGGAATTATGCTTGGCAGAAAGAGGATTTCCCATATATGTCCACTTCCTAATCCCTTGAATACTTCACATAGCAAAATTTGGACTTTGTAGAGAATGATCAGTGATACAACTTGAGATAGGAAGATTATCCATAATTATCTAAATGGGCTGAACCTAATCAAATGGTCCTTAAAAAGAGAGTATTTCCCAGGTGAGGTAAAAAAGACACATGGAGATGGGAGGAGCATCAGAGAGACATTCAACTTTACAGTCTCCAAGGTGGAGAATTCACATCCACAAACCAAGGATTCTGGGAGACTCTAGGAGCCGGCAAAGGCCAGGAAATGGATTCTCCTCTAGAGCCTCTGGGAGGAAACAACCCTGACTGTAGCCCATTGAGACCTACACTGGATTTCTGATCTTTAGAACTATAAGATAAATTAATTTGAGTTGTTTTAAGCCACTGAGTGTATAACATTTTTGCAATGATTAGAAAACTAATACAATATATACTGTATTGTGTATAATACAATAAATATATATAGTATTATATATTATATAATATATACTATATTGTATTTTAATATAAAACTAATACAATATATAACACACATATATATGTATGTATATATATATATATATATATATATATATATATATATATATATATATAAAATGAATATATATGTATGTGTGTATATATATTTTTTTCTGGATATTTTCAGTTATGCTTTTCCCATAATTAAAAACCATTAACCTACATAATAATTCTTAAAAGCAAAAAGGTTTTCCTATATGTATTAATCTTGACCTCATTCACTGCATACCTATCTATTGTTTATATATATTTCTTAAATCAATAGTCAAATGCACAAGATCAGACCAAGATCAGACCCAAATCAGGTACATAGGACATATTCATCAATGGGTTTTGATGGAATCTATATTAAAGTCCTCTTTGAGATAAAGGATTGCATGAAAAGTCACATGACCTGTATACTTATAACCCTAAATCTCTATTGGTACTTTAGTTTCTTCTTGTTTTCCCATCAGCTAATACTTTATTTTAGTGATTAAATGACCTTTGGTACAAATGAAGCCACCAGGTATCAGGAATTTTCTACTTAGTGTTCTAATTGTTTCAATCTGTGAATGATTGTAGAAGAGAGTAGTGATGAATAGGATAGTGAGTAAACAATTAACAGAATTTTTTTTTAAATTATTGCATTAAGGGGAAGGAAGCCATGACTAGTAAGTTTTCTGAATAGCATCAAGTTACATTACTTAACTAAATCATGTTTATTATACGAGAGTTCAAATTTTCAGAAAATTATAAAAGACAAAAAGACTCTGCAAGCCCACCACTTAAATGTGGTTCCTTTTAAATATGTTATATGAATTTCTAGGCTTTTTAAGACATTGAAAACACATGGTTAGTGGCTCTGGAGGCTCAGGCAGGAAGACAGGAGTTCAAAGCCAGCCTCAGCAAAAGGGAAGCTCTAAGCAAATCGATGAGATCTTGTCTCTAAATAAAATACAAAATAAGACTGGGGATGTGGCTCAGTGAGAGAGTGTCCCTGAGTTCAATTCCTGGTATTCCATCTCCTCCATAAAAAAGAAATCATGGTTTTATGATCCAATTTTCTGCCTAATTTAATAAATGTGTTTTCCCATGTTATTAGCTTTAACATAATTTTCAGTGATTAATTATTATTCCAGTGTACATGATATGTATGTGGTGAATGGATACACACAAATATATGTATATTTTTATACTTATTTAACTACCCTTAAATCTTTTACATCTAAGCTGAAAGTCAGTATAGAATGTTTACTTCTTGGAGATTCAGTGAACTTGTCTGTTCAATCCCCCAAGCAGATGTAAGCCATTATGGTGCTGCCTCCCAGGTTTTTACAGTGGATCAATTGTTTGACATGTGGTCAAAATGTCCAGTAGTATAATGAATAATTTCATTTTCTTTGTTTCATATATTTTGTTTTTTATTTGTTTTTCTTATTGAGAAATTGAGAGATTGTATTAGTAAATTAGTTAATCAAGCCTAACCATAAACTTAAATCTATGCAAGATTCTTTTACTTACACTATCCAGAGATAGCACTGAATTTCATGATCCAATAATAACAGAATGACAAAATTCAGAACTAGAAGACAAAATGTAAATCACTGCTTTACTGTTCTTACCTTAGACACAGAAAGACTGAAGCACAGAGAGGTGTCATATAAAAGTTCAGAGATATTTGTTGATAATATTAAAGCTAAAATTGATATCCCTTTTTCTTCTAGAATTTTAGAATGACTAAAAGAAAACAAACCTGATCATTCATTTATAGTATTCTTGCTTATTTATCTCTGCCACACTCTTCCTATTCATGGTGAACTGCTTGACCTCTGAAATTCAACAGTGGAGTGGTCCTCTCATGGCCTTGAGAAGCTCTCAGATGTCCTTGTCAAAGGGCCTTTTCTTTTTAGAAGGTGGTATATATCCCCATCTGATTTATACATGAGTCTTACTTTGTTTTGGAGGTAGACATTTTTGGTTTTGTTTTTCTTTGATTTCCAAATTCTATGTGGCCAGTGAAATTAGTTTTGCCCATGAGAAAAATTGTCACTTATTTTTCATTATTATACATTATTGTGCTTATCTATTCTAGAGCATAATAAAATATCCAATTTAATTTTTTACAATACAATTCATGTTTTACCTTGAATTTTAATTTGGAGCATTCTTTTTTTGTTATTCATTTCATATGATTTATGATTATTGACATTTAAATCATTAACTGCTATTTTATAAGTCATTGAATGTCTAAGAATTCTTTTAAGTAATGTAAAATAAGTTTTAAAACTATTCTTGTAAAAACTAGGAATCAAATACTGAAGAGAAAAACACAAATTAAAATGTCTATCTGACTATTTAAATTTAATACCACTTTATTTTCTAATTCTTGTTTTGCCAAGTTTTGTGACTTATATCAAGACATCTGGAGCTCAATGAGTTCTCGTTAAGTGATAAGATAAAATATTGAAGACCAAATATTCAAGTAATGACCACAGATAGACACACACACACACACACACACACAAACACACACACACACACACTCACACATATACTGATATCCATATTGACTCACTGACTGGCTTCCTCACCTGTGTGCTCTTTCTTCAAGGTACCAACTTGGCAAATCCAATTGCCTTTTTATTAAAGATTATATTAAATTGTCAAGTACCATGAAATAGGGTGCCCTGATAAATTACTAATCTTTCAGCCTTTTCATTTTCTCAGTATAGATCTTAAAGTGATTTGTGGCAAATAGATACAGAGTTATCATTTGTTTAAAATGCTCTCCTAAGGACTTTCTACTCAAAGTATGGTTCAATGACCAGCAGATTGACATCACTTTGGAACTTACTAGAAACATAGAAATCAGCATCCCCACCCTAGACCTAGAAAATCAGAATCTGAATTTCAAAAAGATCTCCAGGTGATAAAATGCACACTTATGGTATAAAAAGGAAAATCCTGTCTTTAATGTATGAAATATTTTAAACATACAAAAAATGTAATATTTCCCAATATACCTGCTGTCAAGAATCAAATTATTCCTACAAATTATTTAAAACAAATAAAATACTATAAATATAGTTAAAACACTTGTGAACCTCTTGGTCCCTTTGACCTTTATTTCTCCATACCCCAGATTTTCTACCATACTTGAATCTGTTAAGATGGTTCATAGGCATGTTAATACCCAATGTACAGTACTGTTTTCTATGTTTCAAATTCTTTTATAAGACTGATATGATACTTTATTTACAACTCTATGAATTTTATTTTCAAACAATCTTAGTTCTAAAATGCTCCGTATAAACATTGCTTTATATTTTTAAATTTTCTTTTATTAATGTGAAAGCTTTGCTACTCATATTTATGATTTAGTCATCTAGAATATGTTTGCGTTTATGTAACCTGGTATAGAAAAAATTTGAATAGATAACTGTGCCTGAATTAATTATTAGCTATCACATTTTTCCCATTATTTATGATGACAGCTATTTCATGAACCTAAGCCCACATATGCTTTGAATCTGTGCCTGGGCTCTCCATCCTATTTGAATGTCCCTGTACTTGTGCTACATGTTTTACTGCCATAGCTTTGTAATCAGGTTTGATATCATGAAAAAATCTCCTCCCTCTAGTTTTGAAATTTTCTTGGATTCTTTTATATTTTAAGTTTTTCTCAGGATTCTTTTCCTGTTGAGAAGAGCTAAATCATATAGAAAGCTTATAAAGATCCATGAAAAATCCTTTTTGATGTCTATGGAAATTTACTCAGATGCCCAGATTGGAATAAAACTGACATCTATACAATATCACTTCTCTTTATGAGCATAGTGAATCTCTTCATGTGTAGTATTTTTTCACATACTTCAAAATTTTATTTTGTTCTTCATTAAATTTATTGTACTGCTTTTGTCAAATTTAATCTCAGAAATCTTTTATACACTTACTATTGTGAATAAGACATTTGTTACATTTTATGAAGACTGATGTATGTATTATACCTACACATACATACAGGGTGATTGTATACATAGAAGATACATAAACATACAGATATAAATGCAAATATACATATAATGCATTTGCACATAGGCAATGCCTGTGTGTGCCCAGCAATCTTCCTGGAGACAGATATACATAATTTTATACATGTATATATTTTTCTCTATGTATATGCAATTTTGTCCTTTGCACATGATAACCAGTTTTTGTGCACCTTTACAATTCTTATGTCTCAAATTTATGTGTTCACTTTGTCATTACTTACTTGATTGGGATTTCTAATAATATGCCAAGTATTAACAGATACTAGAAAATAACCTTGGGTGTGACTGATTTCAGTGGGATATTTCTAAAGCCTCATATAGAAACATTTTTGTACGTTTTTTACATAAGACAAACATTTTGCTTGTAGTAGAGTTCCACCATATTTCTTGTTTGCTAAGTTGGTTTTTAAAGTTATTAAGTGTTGAATCTCATGGTTTCTCTACATTCTCTAAATTTATATTTTTCTAATTTAACTTGTTTTTTGGCTGAATTATATTAATAAATGCATTTATGTGAAAATCTAATTCTTGAGATAAACTTTTTGATTGCTATGCATTTATTTATTATGCATTATGGTGATCATGTCATATACATTACTGAGAGAGGATCTCTGTTTTATTGAGATGTTCACCATTTTATGCAAGAGTGAGATTATTCTTTAATGTTTGTTTTATTGTATTTTTCTTACTTGTTTTACTATTAAAACATACTAGCTTCATGAAACAAACATGATAGTTTTTCCTATATCTTCTAGATTTTGGCATCATTTTATATAAGGTATGTGAATTTATGATTTGAACGATAATATAACTTGCTTATAATAGTATAATTTAAGATAATATCTTTATTGTATGACTAATAGAAGACAATATAATCCATGATGAAGGAGATTCTACAGTTCAGGGAATAGTAATGAAATCATCAAGTCTAGGAAGGACCACCTTAGCATTGGAACGAATACAAATCTACATGTCTACAAATAAACGATTCATGTTATATTTAGATAAGATTGATTTATGTAAATATGGCCATGTATATTTCTGAAAATATCCAAATTAATGTTAACCTAATAAAATATCCATAAATTTGGAAGTTAAAACACTATTAAAATGACACTTATGCCTATGAAGGGCATAACTGATAAGAACAAAAAAGGCATGGCCTAATTAAATTTTGGAAAATAACAGAGCCTAATACTGTCTTAACTCAGCACATACAAGAGCAAAACTGATTTAGTGTTCTTCAATACATTTATGCCTTCAGATTATTTAAAATAAATAATTCCTTGGGATAGACTACACATACATGGATATTTTAAAACCTTCCATTGTCTTTATCTTGTGCCCAAGTTCGTAAAATAGAAACTGCATACACATTTTTATTTCCTTGGGAACAGATCTTTGAAAAGATTTGCCTGCGATGATAAATGTAAACTTTCTATGCATAGAAACATATCCAAACATAAGTGAACAAGTTAGTGTTCTGATGAAAAAATTAATCTGGTGTGGATTTGGTTTGCTATAACACTGATTAATTCTGCATTACTAATTTTGCTAGAGGAAAAATAATGAGTATTTCATCTAGGTTACCAGTTCTAATTTATTGTTAATGGTTACCCTTGTTGATGAGTATTTTGAGGTCAACTCCAGCTCTTTATGTACATGCAATGACTTATGAGCAGTCTTAAAGTAAAACTGGAAAGGATTGCAGGCATACATATTATATATTTACCATCACAGTGGTACAACCAGTATGCCTAACAGGAAAGAGAGAGGCATCCAGGACACAGGCACACTGACACAGTGGAAGGAAAGCAAGACAGACAGAGAGGGACCTGTGGGTCAAAGCCCTTACTGAGATCTATGGCATTACCTGAGCAGGTCTTCCACAGGAAGTTCTGATTGTTGAGTTCAGAGCAAATAGAGTCATGCTGTGACTGAGGGATTGCCACTGTGGCACATCTGCACATTCCATACAGTGCTCAGGTCAGTGGGGTTAGTCAGTGGGTTGATCCAATTGTCCCTAGGGAGGTCATCAGCAGGATACAGTTGTGAAAGGCATTATTTGGCTCAACCACAGTAAGTAGTGGGGAGGAGGCCAGGAGCAGAAACTGTCAAGGGTGACTAAGTCCAATTCCTGCTATGAGAAAGCCCAATTGGTATTCAAAATGTATGCTGAGGTAACATGGAATTATATGAATTCACTATATTAAAATTCTAATATTGAGGGATATGTCAAAATATTTTATATAAAAGTGATATGTTCCCATTTATTTAGAGATCACTAATATAATTCAAAAGATCATCCTCAGAGCATGGAGTATTTGAGCAATGGAGAAACAGGATGCCAAATACACACCTGCATGCGTGCACACACACTCTCATGATCAAATATATATATATATATATATATATATATATATATATATATTAATATATATATTTATCAAATAAATATATATATTTAATTCCTCATTTATGGTCATTTAAAATTACAAAGTGAAATATTAAGAGAAAATCTAATCTCTCTTATTTTTTTCAGATCAACAATAGATACTGTCTTATAATTTTTTAGTTACTCAAAAATGAAGAATTAATAAGCAAATGAAGAATATTACGGTATTACAAATTAGAATCAATGAGGTCTACTTTGCAAGAATATTGAGAATGAATGATCAATTGTAAAACATTTAATACTTGGAATGTGCATTTTCAGGACACAGTTCTTGTTGAACAAAAGATCCTGGAAACTTACCGTTCTAGAACAAGATATTCTACACTTTCTTCTGCTTAAGGATCATGTTAGGAGTTTATTTCACTGAATATTCCAAATATTCCAATTCAAGAAATAGAATAAGAATCTCTCTTTTAAACATGCAGAACAGTCATCTGAATGCATAAGAGTAGGGACTACAGTTTGGAAATTATTGATACCTAGAGAGAAACACTGACTGTTTAAGCAGTTGAATCTTTACATAATTTACAAAGCAATAATATTTAGAAATTTAAAAAGCATAGTACTTTAAAAACATATTGCAATATTTGTCCATAAGTAGATAAGAACCCCATGAAGCTAGACAAAGAGTTACTGAATTATTCCTGTTGATCTGTGACCATCTGCTAGTGGGGATTAAGAACTAGTCCTCTCTCCATTAAATAATAACCTCTTATCATTGCATCCACCCTCCTGTCCTCCCACTCTGCCTACATGCAGGATAATCACTGTTCTCCTGGCTTTTTAGTACACAAAATGTTTCTCAGAACATAATTTAGAAAATTCATAAGATGGGACTTGAACTCTTCTTGATCTACCATTGACATTGAAAAAAAAAGAAAGAGTTTGTAAAGTATACATGAGCTTCATGCAGAGGACAATGTGAAGCACAGTGCTCACTTTCTGAAGTTTAATAATGCTTTTCCTTCAAAGAGCTTCAGGCAATGTACAATTTGCTTTTAAATTGTACAAATCATTTTTCCAATGAAGATTTCTCAATGCTCTTTGAGTGTGGAGCCTGCCCTATGAGTGGGAGCACAAAGAAAAGAAGAATGAAAAAGTGGAGAGAAAAGGGAAAGGTATTCAGGGGAAAAATGTGATTATAATGTCAAATCACTAAAGACGTCATGAATTGCCTAATGACTTCATTGTTTGGCTGCAGGAGCTGCTGCTGTTGCTGCTGAAAGTAGAAGGATACGTGGTATTTTGAGACTTTCTAGAACCATGGCTTACTGAGCCTCAGCTGTGCCACACTGAAAATCACTCTGGAGGATCTGACCCCAGCTACCCCCACAATTACAATATTAAATTTCTCACATCTGAACAAAAACCAGGAGTCTTTATTTACAATGCCTTCTATTCAGGTGAAACATTTAGTTTCAGTGAAACAGAAAAAAAAATATGTCTACACTGTATGTGGCATAAACCTTATAGTTGAACTGAGTTGTTTCTGTGCAGTGGTTCAAAGTGGGCTCTCCACATACACACAAGTCGCTGCTTTAATTTCTGAGGTTATTTTGATTTTATGAGCTATGCTTTACTTTAGGAATCACAAGCATTTGTGAGGTTTACAGAAATTAAGTCTGATGAGATTGGAAAATACTATTAGTTTTTATATAGCCATTCTTTAGTATAACTTTCACCCTCTGACTTAAAACATATGCTCCTTTTGAAAATATTCATTAACCTTTCACATGATGTATAACTAGCTCTATCACAGTGGATAAAAAAAAAATCCCACTTAGAGTTTTGAAAGAGAGACCTAGTGGGAAATACACAAATGGTAAACTCTACCGAAGGACACAAAAAGGCCCATAAAACATCAGAAGGGTTATAGAGGTCTATGGATTTTAATTGCTGTGTGCCATTGGGCCTTTACAAAGCAATCAAGCAGGCAATCTCCAAAGACAGTCCCGCCATAATACATTTAACAATAGAGTTCTCACCCCACCGGCAGACTAGGGTTTATGAAGGTCCCAGTAGCAATTAATGACCTTGTATGCTGAGAGGGGTGGAGAGGCGGGGGGAGAGGGAGAGAAGGAGAGAGGGGGGGAGAGAGAGAGAGAGAGAGAGAGAGAGAGAGAGAGAGANGAGGGAGGGAGGGGAAGTGAAAGAAAGAGAGATGATTGTGGGGCTAAAAACTTAAATTGGCTCAGTTTTTGATGCATAATGTAAGTATAGAAATGATAATTTCCAGAGGAGGAAGTGGAAGTACCACTCAGGGATACAATGACATTACTTATAAAGTATGTTTTATAAGTAATCTTTATAAGTATTCTTTTAAGTATATTTTGTAAGTATTCCTTATAAGTATTCTTTATAAGTATTCTTTTCTTCCAATATTTATAAGTATTCTTTATATTTTCTTTCTTTTATTTCCTCCAGAGGAAGAGACAATTAGCTAAAAGAAAGGTTGTCACCAAAATAGGCTGTTACTTATAAGATAGTTTTGTTTCAAGAGTCAAAATGACAGGTTTATTTATCTTTGATTATATACAGTATTTCAACTACTTGAACATGAAAGGGTGATATAAGTAGTAAGATGCTCTTAATATCCAATTTTCATTGATTTAGTGCCATATAAGTATTAACTAACTAACATTAATACTTAACCGGCACTGAGTACCAGGTACCATGCCCTGCACATTATTTTATTTAATTCCATAATGTACATGTTTGTCCCTTAGGCTGATAGAGTTCAGCAGGCAGAGAAGATGGCAAGTGGCCATACTTCTATAAGCAACAGCACCAGGAATCAAATCTAGTTTTTAAAACCCCAAACTTAATATCTTTCTATATTCATATATACTAATGAAGCCAAAAAAATACTGCTTCATTGTAAGAAATGTTAGTTCTGTAACTGCTCTCATTGAACTCTGACATAGATTTTGGAAGAAATGGAGAGTGAGAGCTTGGATATGACAGATATTCTTTCCTCTTCTTTCCTGTCTACCTTGAAATGCCCACTAAGAAAACTTGGACACTATATTTGGAGATTCTTCCCCACAAGTCAGCAGAGACTGTAAATAGTCTAGAAGCCATGGTTGCCTTCTGCCTGACATCCCAGTGCCTGATACTGACTAGACCTATTGGTCTCCAGAGAAACTTGTTCAATAGCCTCCTCATTTAATTCCCATCATGTTCAGCCATTTTGCCATGTCGTGCTTTGGCTGGGTCCCCAGGGCTGAATTTCTGTTTCCTCACATAGTGGGAACTGGGAGAGGGAAGACTAAACCAAAGTTTCCAAGCAAAAAGCAAAAAACAAAAACAAAAACCTGTCTTGTGAGTTACATACATAGCCCTTCAGATTGTCAAATTTTAGAACTTTCCCCTGGCTCTTGCTTTTGTGGGTTGGACCCTGGTTTTCCTCAAGAAGTTCTAACACTGAATTGAGAGTACAGGTTTTTAGCCCCTCACTACAAATCCACAAATCCTGGCTGAATGGAAAATAATGTCTATTTCAGTTTGCCCTAGACATTGCTTTTAATAGTTCTCATTTAATTCCTGCGTTTGCCCTCCAGCATATGTCTACTGAAGAGCTGTGTATGATGGAGGAGAGATATTACGACACTACAAATGCATCCTTAAAATTTACCAAGACAAAAAAATGCTTCATGAAGGAAAATATTACATAAAGCATGATTTGTTCTGTGTTTTTGTCTAACTGATGTTACCATGATTTAGCACTCAGATCAAGAGGGAGAAACTGATGGTAGCAATAATAATAATTTTGTTTTGAATCTAAGAGGAAATCTCTTTATAAAGTGTTCTAACATTTATTTGTATTTAACTAATTCCCCATAAACAATTTCACACCTGAATTTCTCATGTAAATACTCTGTGCACCAAACTTTAGTTTACAACAGAAATTTAATGTTTTGAACTCTATCAGTTAATTTGTTGGGTTCACAATATTGACAAACAATACTCCAGTGTGAGTAAAATCGTGCTTATTTGACCCTTTCGCATTCCAAACTTTCTACAGCTTTATCTCATTCTAAGTTAAAACCAATTCTCACAATGGCCCAAAAGGACCTACAAAATACAGATGCTGTTGCCTCTCTAACCTCTTCCTAGTCCCCTCCAGATCACCTCAATCTCCCCAGACACACAGGCCTTCACTCCTCCTAGAACAGGTGAGGTTTTGACAAACTCAAAAGACTTTGCCCTTGATGTACTTTGCCCTTGGAAGGTTCTTACAATTCTTACTCCATCCCCCTCATTTTCCGTCTAGCTTTTCTAATTTATGTTTCTTTTTAGCTGATTTACTGCTCTCTGCCCAATACTTTACTTATTTATTTGCTTAATTAATGTTTCCCTACATATTCGCTCCTTAAAGATCAAGACTTCTCTGTTTACTACTATAGTCCTTGAACCATTGAAAATGTTTGGCATACAATAGGAGCTCAGTCAAAATTTATTGAGTGAAAGAAAGAATAGCCTGCCTCAGCATGAGGTTTTCTTTTAAGAGGCAGAGTCCAAATGGGCAAAAGTAACTCCATTGTACCCTCCCATGTCTATGGAAAGCCAGTTCCTGACGTTTGGCAATGCCTCACCCTTTTCTTACATTCCCAATTCTCAACTCATGCTGCAAACTTTCAAAACCCTTCTGCAAATAGTCACTGGCTAACCACAAAATTCTTGTCCTGAGTCTATGTACTCCTTGTCCTTCCACCCTTTTCTTTGCTTTTCTACCTCTCCCTTTTTGTGATTTAACACCACACACACACACACACACACACACACAAAGAAAAATGTAAACAAGCAGTAAGTAGGCTATCCCATATGGGTGGGGTAAAGGTAATGGAAACCAGAGAAAAATGATTGCACAACACTCAGACAATAAACATTTTTTTTTCCTTTTATTTCTTTCCAATGTTTCTGAAATTGGGGCTCATTTAAAAATCAATGTCAAAAGAAAACTTGCACCTTGCTTGGGGAGAGGAGTATGTTGTGACACAATTGTCAGCGCCTGTCTCCATATGCCTAGCCTAAAAATATGTCTGCTCCTCCAATGGTCACTTCAGTGCTGCTATTTTTTTTTAGTGTTATCACAGGCAATAAATTTTTTAACAGGAATTTGGATTCATAACTATAGACAAAGTTGTCTTCAAACAGATCAAATTATGACCACATTGAAATGAACTCTCTTTGTGTAGGAAGAAGAACAGAAGAATTTAATTTCAAAATGTACAGTTATAAATGGAGCCAATAGTGGTCACTGAAGAAAATGTGGAACTTTCAAATTTGTTGCAAAGCTGTTTATAACTTAATGAGGAAGGATGGCCACACATGCAGCTATATTTTATTTTGTCATCAACATGCATGGAATCAACATTTTTGCCTATCATGCATCATACAATAAAATTACAAAAACAAAAACATTGCACAGTATATATCTAGAGTTTAAAACTTAAATTATGTGTGTGTGTGTGTGTGTATACTTAGTGGCAATACCTCTATGTGCTGTCACTCAGATACCAAGTAGGTATCATTTCAAAAGGTCCAAAGTTTATGTAAATCTAAAGTTCAGGGGTATATAATCCAATAAATAAAGAAAAAATTATAGTCATTTTGGAAACAGTAGGGAAATTCTTCCAAAAAAATAAAAATATAACTACTCTAGGATCCAGAAATTTCACTAGTGGATATATAGATAAAGGGGATGAGATAATTACACCAAAAAGATACAGTGTGACACTATACACATAGCTAAAATATGGAATCAACCTCGATGCCCTCCAGTGGATGAATTGATAAAGAAAATGTCACCCCCCCATACACACATGAACATTATTTAACCTTACCCCCCAAAACCAAGTTCTGTCACTTATGACAACATAGATGACACTGGATGTCATCATGTTCAATGAAAAAAGCCAGATGCAGAAAGACAAAAACCACATGTTCTCACCTTTTTATAGAATCAAATGCATCAGTCTTGTACACGAATAGAATGAAGTGGAACAGCAATCACTAGAGATTGGGAAAAGAAGGACAGGAAGA
Organism: Marmota marmota marmota; assembly: GCF_001458135.2. NCBI lineage: Eukaryota > Metazoa > Chordata > Mammalia > Rodentia > Sciuridae > Marmota > Marmota marmota. The sequence goes on along the minus strand of NW_025999998.1, from coordinate 15,531,335 downwards.
AAGGACAATAAAACATGGAGGGAAGTGATTACTTCTGGTTCTTCTTTAGCACAGTAGGTTAACTATAGGATGAAGTGACCTAGGATATATTTCAAAATAACTAGAAGAGCAAGAGCTTTCCAACACATAAATTGATTAATGTTTGAAGAGATGCAAGTGTTTATCACCCTGACTTCATTATTACACATTGAATACACGTATTGAATTACCATAATGTACCCCATAAAGATGCACAAATATTATACCTTAATAAAAATATAGGGTAATAAAAGGTAAAAAATATTTTACCTTGTTTTAGAAAACATGTAAAAGATGCACAAATATTATACCTTAATAAAAATATAGGGTAATAAAAGGTAAAAAATATTTTACCTTGTTTTAGAAAACATGTAGACACCAGAGATAAAGAATCATTGAACTCATTCTGATATAGAAATATACATTATTTTATAATTAAAGAGCTAAATGTATGCTATAATTGGTTAAAACTGGTATTTAAAAAACTTACAATTCTCCAGATGGTACAGAATTCTCCATCCTGAAAAGAAATTTTTTTTATTAAATTCTGACAATTTTGAAACAAAATATACATAATAATATTAATAGTGGTAATTTTAAAAACAAATATGTTCCTTTGTTTGATGTTCATCTCCTTTTCTTTTCCAGTTAGTAAATGTGAGCATACTCTATGACTCAATCTTTGGACTTCTTTCTCTTTTTACACTCACTCCTTGGGTGATCTCTCTCAGTTCTTTGTCTTTAATTATTTTTGTATTATTCAGGATGGGCTAGGCAATGATGCAATAACAAATAACTCCCATATTCCAGGAAACTAAGGAGCAAGGACTATTTCTTCTTCATGCTATGTCATTGTGAATCAGCTGGGAGTTATGCTATAAGTTATCCTCATTCTGGGATTCTGACAGATGGAGTAGCTACCATCTGGAGAATTGTAAGTAGACAACAGCAGAAGGAAAAAGAAATTCTTGAGGATCTTACACTGAAATGAAATGGTCCAGCCTAGAATAACTTCCTCTCATAGCTATTTTCAAAGCCCCACCTAGCCACAGGAAGGCAAAAAATGCTATTCTACCATATACCTGGAAAGCAGAGAACTGGAGATACCTGCTACCATGTCTCTATTTCCTCCTCATGGTCCATAATTTCATTCCTTAGAATGAATCCTGTATTGAACTCCACACTCATATATCTAGCTTCTAAATCCATACTCCAATTTGAAAGTTTAAGAGCATCTCAAATTTAGCATGTCCAAAAACGAACACCGATTCCCCAAGCCTACAAGCTTTCTTCCTGGAATCTTCCCTATCTCAGCAAATTATTCATGTACCCATTTGTTCAGGCCTTAAATGTACAGGTGTTTCTCACTCTCCCCATTTTGATAAATCACATATTTAATCTACCATCATGTTATTTTAGCTCAGGCTTCACAAATCCAAACCAATCATTTCTTACTAAATCCTTGACTGACTTCTCACTCCAAACCTCTACTTTCTCTTTCTTGTACAATTAAAATGTCTCCTAGCTGGTCTCCCTATTTTTTTTTCTTAAAGATTATTATCTATATAGCAGCTAAAATTATCCTTTTTATCTTGTACTGTTTATACAATTCCAGTGTCTTCTAGAAATATTTGCAGTAAATTTCAAACTTTTTACTATGGTCTTATAGACTCTAAATAATTTAGTGCATACCAAAAATGTGTTCACCACCCTGTGGTGAGGATGATTCCAAGATGTATTTCTGATCATGACACATCCTCTTTCAAAGCACTCTGATGAGATCCCATGATACTCAGATAAAACCCAGTGGTCTTATATGACCCCATCGTCCTGTCCCTCATGCTATCTACAGTCTCATCTTACCACTCCCTTCCTCACTCACTGTACCGTACTGTACTAATTTCTTTATTGTTTTTCAAACTTCCCATGCACATTTTGCCATTAGCACCAGTGCCTTTGCTCTTCTCTTGACTGAAACTCTTTTGCCTAATCATCTGCAAGCCTTCTTCTCTCATTTCACTGTGGTTACTATTATGGTTTGAAAATTCAATGTCCCTAAAAGCTCGTATGCTAAAGGCTTGGTTGTTTGTCTGGTATTATAGGGCAAAGATGGAACTTTAAGAGCTGGGGCCTAGTGAAAGGAAGTGAAGTCACTGGGAATGTGACTTTGAAGAGGATGTTGGGGTCCCAAACCCCTTCCATTGTCTCTTTCTTTGCTGATCAGTTTCGCCCCACCATTTGCTCCTTGTCGTATGTTCTGCCTTGCCCAAAGAAACAAGGCTAAGTGACCATGGACTGAAACTTCTGAACCCATGAGCCAAAATAAATCTTCTTTCATTTTAAGTTGACTTCCCAGGGTATTTTGTCAATACCTCTGAAATATCACCCTTAACACAAGCCTTCTTCCCATGACTGCTATCTAAGATAGGATTTTTCCTCCCTCACAACTCTATCTCCTTAACCCTGTTTCTTTTTTTTTTTTCAAATGCCTAAAAACATGGCTATTAAGAAGATGGAAGGCAAAAGAAAAGATCCTGAAGGGAATAAAAGAATATCTCTCTTGTAAATATAAATATTAAATGAATTTGGATTGAACTTGAGAAGATACCTCATCCCTTGATTTAAAGACTGCTAACCACTGAGGCTTCAGGGATTCTTAGCTCCAGGATTGGGGTCCTGCTTTAATATGACTTAGTCTCTCTCCCACTGTTCTTTACTAAAAAGCTAGAAAAAGAACAGTCTTCCCGTATCATCCCTTCATTCAACCCACTGATTATTTTATGTGTTTGTTATGCTCTCAATTCTGTTCACATTGCCCTGGTGAAAGTCAAGACCTATTGAATGAATACTTAAATAGAAGTGTTATAAAGTTCCTTCTTAACAAACACTTTTCCAAAAGGAGAGGAACTTTTATTTTCTAATCAAATGTAAGAGAATAAGAGGACAAGTTTTAATCACAGCTACAGTGGTTTCCTCACAGACTTAAACAGAACATTTCCAGAAAAAAATCCAATTTGATTTGCATTCAAATTTCTTTCCCTCAAGCCTATACTGCATAAACTTCGGTTTGGATTAATGTGATCTCCTTTACATAAAAGGCTTCTTCTTTTACATAACACTTCAAAATTATCATGCTATTAATAACCTCAAAATGTGTTGATGAGGGTATGATGAGCACGAGAAACATTATATAAAATTTGCAATAGATCTACATAGAGATTTTTGTAAATGAGACAGTGTGAACTTTGAAGACAACCATAAAAGTAGTGAGGCATCAAGGAGAGTAATTCAAAGTCTTAAAGTTATCATCAGGTTCAGTAATTTCCAAGATTATTTAACCAGACTGAATAATCACAGTATTACAGTACCGAATAGAAAGGATTTTGAGCAACTCATGAGTGATAGGCTTAGGTCACATCCTGAAGGAACTTAAATTCCTCTATGCTGTTAACCAATAAAATTATCATCAGGTTTGTTTAGTAGCATTTATTAATTTATTAAAAACACATTATCAGGATTTAAGATGTGCCAAGTATTAGGAAAGCATTTGTAACATGAAAATTAAAAACAGTGTCTTAAAACTTATTGAACACACATACACACACACTCACACACACACACTACATGCACAAAAGACATGTTCATGCAACACAATTACTAAAAGTTTGAAATTTCTTAGAACATATACAGTGTATAGTATCCATAAGCTTAGTGGGAACTTTGTTTTAGCTTAGAAGATTAACAGCAGTAAGTAGAGATGATACTAGAAATAGCTACCTTTCAGATAGCATTGATGTTTTTGTATATTGTCTTGACATACAAAATTAACTACTCTAATTGTAAAAATAAATTTTATAAGCTAATCTAATCTTCTATGCTTTATGCAATACATATCACTTGTGGCTTTAGTTTCCTTTTTTATTACATTTTGCTCATTGTATGCCTCTGTTACCCCATTCTGTGTATGGTTAATAACAGTGGCTTTGTATTCAGACTACTTGAATTATTTTGCCCTAGCTTTCCCACTTTGGATCAGTCAATTAAATACTCTGTGTTATTTTTTTTCCTTTTGTGTAAAATATAATATTAATATTTATCTCAAAATTGTTACAAGGAGAAAATAGAGAGCCTATGAACACCAAATATGTATCACAGAATAAATAGCTAATTAATGTTAGTGATAATTATTGCATCAATTATTAATAAATTCAAGCATTTGAATGTGATAAAACTTTATCTGCTACCTCAATTTCTGTGTAGTCAGAAAGATGCCTGGCATATAGTAGCTAATCAATAAATACTTGTTGAATAAAAAAAGTGATGGTTTAAATAGTTTAACTTTGTACTATACATTGGTTCTGCTTCCATTTCACCATGTCTGAACTTCAAACGATGAGTTACTCACCCAGCTTAAACATTCGAGTCACAGCAAACTTCAGGAAAATATAATCCAATTTGAAAATAAAACACAACAAATGAGACCAGAATAGTGACCTTGCAGTAGACTCAGTAGAATGGTTTCTTTTTGGTATCCTCAGGGGAAGCTATTTTTTGGCAGAATGAAAGGGAAGAGTGGAAGGAAGGAAGGAAGGAAGGAAGGAAGGAAGGAAGGAAGGAAGGAAGGAAGGAAGGAAGGACCCTCTGGTTGTTCAGCAATCCCAAAAAGAAACTGTTCAAGTAGGTTTCAAGTCTCAAGTCAGGATCACTTTGATAAGGTACCTTTATGGAAAAAAATGCACCTTTATGGAAAAAATATGTACCTTTATGGAAAAAATAACTATAATTCATTGAACATTTACTGTGTTCCATATTACCTCCATATTCTGTGGTAAGTAAAAACCTTACCCCCATGGCTTCTTGTTAGCTGTTACTATTCCAATGTTTAAAATGATGAAATTAAGATTTAGGTAACTTAAGCAATTTCTTAATGCACATAATAAAAATGAACAAAACTAGCATTTGAATCTAGAGCATCTACGTTCTTACCATGAGGAGACTTCCCTTCATTACTCAGGTCCTCACTGTTGCTTCCTGCAGACTTTGCTCAGGTAGGGAAGTTCATACATTAGCTATGTGCTTAGTATGTCAAGGAGCCATGGGGTTTATAGATGATGCAGTAAACATCACTATTGCCATTGAGGAGGAGTCTGTAGTCTAATGGGAAATTAGGTGATTAGCCAAATTTGTTCTACAGATGAGAAACCAAACAAAACCGGGATGTATGTCTAATTCTGGGTAGAATGGAGTCCATAGCTGACTATGATAGTAATTCTGTCAAATCATCCCTTCTTTATACAACAGAGTGACTGGATTAGAAGCTCTCTCTGGGATTTTTCAAATCTAGGATGCAATGATTCTATGCTCACATCACCTGGTCATCATTTTACATTTTCTGCTTTTTGACACTAGAAAGGTAAGTTAAAGGCAGGAATTGAAAGAAAGCTACTGAAGGTTATAGTCAGGGAGCCACCATGTTTCACAAGGATGGTCAGTGTTTACTTTATGATTGTGCTTTAGAAATATTTAGAAGTTTATAAAACCATGGAAACACATCATGTTACTTCTCTCTGTGTTTTGGGCAGAGAACATTGTCTACACTAAGTTCATGAGTCTGTTGCTGAGGCTCACAGTAACACTTTGTGTGGGAGAAAACAACAACAAACACACAAAAAATTGGAGTCCTAAGGATTGCTATTGGAGACCCTCCCTCCCCTTTTTTTTTCCTTCTTGGGTTTACAACCTTTGATCTTGTAGGAGATATTATCTTTATATCATAGACAGGAAAGTGAAGATTTGTCTATTACACAGTAGACTTGAAACAAGCATTCAGAATAAAGGAAGTCTTGGTCTCAGGGAGAATCACCTCCTGACAAATCCAAAGCCAGTACTGGTGTTTCTTTGTTGTTGTTGTTTTTCTTTCTACTGTTTTTCGAATATTCAAGTATCATGAATAACTGAACAATAGTGATGATTGCTATTTTAGTTTTTTTCTGTTTTGATATGTAAGACATGATGCCAAATGGTGTCTGATCTATGTGCATCCCATCCCTGTCCCATCCCTTACATAAGAAACGGGTCTTCAAACAAGTAAGGAAAAATTGTAGCAAGCTTTTGATCCCTCTCAGGCCCTAGGTCTCACCCTGGCATTTGTGATTTGCTGTAGAGACATGGTATAGTTTGCTAACAGGCCGTATAATGTGTGGTGGAAAAAACAGACTAACAAAAGAGAGATATTCCCTCCCAAAACAGATCTTAGATATTAATGAAGACTCTCAATAAGAATGATTGTTATACTTAAAAGTATTGTCATTATATAAAACATGCTCCCCCAAAGTGGTAAGAGATATCAGAGACAATTCTGAAATTGAAATATAAAGTATGACACTTGACCCATTAGATTAGCTCTTTACCTACCTGTGATTCCTGTGATCCTGGTAAGAGCCAGACATCTTCTGAATCTGAAAGCAAGAACAGTGTGTTTGTGTCCCAAGGAAAGAATCATAGCTAGTACAAAGGAAATTTTGCGTAAACCACTTGTATTCACCTAATTGAAGTGAAGAAATCTAGATTAGAAGTTCAAAAAAGCTGACAAACAAAAATTTATGTTTTTCTGAGAGATGTGTGGGAAGATGTTTTAACTTTCAGTGAGTTATGTTAACTATAAAAATTCTGACATTAGAATGGTCAATTAATAGAGATAAGTAACATGTCTTAACTATGTCTGCAGGGCACTATCCTAAACAGCAGTTTGATTTCTAATAAACTTACACTCCAAAAGGAAATGATTTGCTTAAAGTATCAAGATTTGTTTTATTAATATCAATACATAGTTAACCTAATGGAGATATATTTGATTAGAAATTAGTAAATCTACATTTTATATTGTAAATTTGTTCATGGATGTTCTGTTGGTTTCTCTGAGTTTGAATCTATACAAATGGAAATCAATGTCTACAGTCATGATGACCTGACTGAAATACATTATTTTCTGTATCAATTGGCCATCTTCTCATCCTCTTTTGAGGGCATCACTTCAGAACCACAACAGACACCAATACATTTATTATATTACACATGCATAACCACAAATTCTGTCATCAGTACACAAATTTACCTTGTGAAGTGCTTAACCTAAGACTAAATGTTCTAAGCAATGAACTGGTAATCTGTGTACATTTCTCTGTGACTGAGAGAGCTAAACTTATGTTCTTGATTTTTATTATTTTAATAAAGAAAATACTTTAAAATTATCATGTGAGATATCCTTAAGTCTTTTCTGAGTTTTAAAGTAAAAAAAAAATACTTAGGCACTTTCGTGTTCTCATTAATGTATGACACATGATATTTTTTTTCTTTTTTAAATTTTTGCTTACTTCCAGCTTGGAACTTCTTTTACCTCAAAATGAATCTAGTTCTGAAATTCAAATTTTTCTAGATATTGGTATGGATATCTAGTACTTTGGTTCTAGATCAAAAGAATATATTGACATAAATACATTTCATATTTATATGATAGTTATTTAAAAAAAATAACCTATTATCTTTGTTTTGTCTCTTGAATAAATGAAGGTAGAAAAATCTTAACCCCTATTTTGGTGATAGCCATTTTCTCTCTTCATCATCTCTTTTTTCATGTTTAAAGTCACATGGAATTTCTCTGAATTTTGGAAACCCAATGATTTTCGTTAGGTTGTTTCTTGTCCTATTAAGGAACATTTTGCTGTTTTCCTTAGCATATTAAGGGAATTTAAACATTCATGTTATTTACATAAGGGTTTTTAGAATTTCTCTCCATGAACAAAGCTCTCACATGCTTTCCATGTGCTTTCCAACAAAATGTTTACATCTTAAAAATAGTACATGAATCATAATTTCAAAATCCAGAAACCAGTTTAGCTGATTCCAACATAAAAGACACATATTAAGGACATCTTACATTTAAGGTGGGTTTTCCTCATGATATATCATTGTACTTTCATGATGTTTCTAAAAGGTAAGTCAGGGAATCATCCTCTTTTCACAGGTGAGAAGTAGGTCCAAAGGGGAAGAGTCAATCAGTCCACTCACTTAGTAACCTAATTAAAGCTGCAACTAAAAGGCAAGGCTTGAACCCCTAAGTTCTCTAGAATGTTTTACAAAGAGCACATATGACAAGCGGAGTCTAGTTATAATGTTCACATATTCGGTAAAAAACCAAATACAGATTAAATTATTTCAAAATTTCTCTAAATGATCTCTTAAGCACAGTACAGAATATGCAATTTTGTGTATGCCACCCTGAAACTATTTTGATTAGTTTATTAGCACTTTAGACTGAAGCACTGGGCACAGTGGTATGTGCCTGTAATTTCAGTGGCTCAGGAGTGTGAGGCAGGAGGATCACAAATTCAAAGGCAGCCTCAGTAACTTAGTGAGGACCTAACAACTTAACAAGACCCTGCCTCAAAATCAAAAAAATAAAAAAAAAGAGCTGTGGATGTAGCTCAGTGGTTAAAGATCACTGTGTTCTATCCCTGGTACCAAAACCACAACAAATTTAAAGCAATGAAGTAGAGAGGATATGAAATATTAGAGTGAATTGTAGGACTAGTCAGCCTACAGGAATGGCAAACAATTATACGGAAAAGCAAATAAAAACATAATACAATATGTCAATAAATTGTTATATTGTGGCTATAATAGAGCCCAGAGTGGAAATTAAGAAAGATTCCAGGGAAGAATTCACTGTGGGGATGGGGTCTGTGCTGAGTCCCTGCACTTAAAAGGGATTCAAGTAGAAAGGGTCTTCAATGAGATGACTCAAAGAAGTTAATGTATGTCTTTACTCTGTAGTATAAAGGACACAGAGGACCAATGTTGGTCTCATGCTGAGAAATCTAAATGGCAAAGGACAGATTGGCCAACTTTCAAATCAAAGGAGAGATGGTTGCTCTGGCCTTGGAAGGCACTTTATAATTCTGTTCTACCAGGTATGTTAGGGTTCCCTTGGATCAGTATAGACTATGGGGAATAGAGGATTAGCAATAGACTTGCATTATACTTTGACCTCTCTCAAAAATTGAATCTCTAGATTCCTAGTGGCTTCCCAATTACTAAAGTTTAGAAGGTAGAACTGTGGATGAGAAGTCCATAGCAATATGGAAAGGACTTTGTAGATAACTCACGATATTGGTCTATAGCATGTTTTGCCAACCATGTATTTCATTAGACGTTAATAGCAAGTTCATGTGAAAAAGGTTCTGTGATCCAATAACATTGGAAAATATAGTTGTTAAATCCCTCATTTGAATTTATAACACATTTTGGTATATCAGAATTTCTGAAAACTCTTCCACTAAACACAATTTAATTTTGTTTAACTCATCATTTATAAGTGATTTCTTTGAATATAGATGTATCTATATATTAATTAATACTAATTAATAATTAATCATACTATATATAATTTATTAGATGTAAATACTACATGTTAACATATATTTATATATACATTAATTTATGTATACATATATACATGTATCTACATAAATTTCTCAGTCTGTGCCATTTCCGTAGAGCACAGATTGAGAAATCTTTCTCAATATTCTTTTTCCCATATCTACAAATATTAACACATTTTCAAAAGAGACATGCCTTGCAAGAATTATATCAAATGCATTAGTCACAATCATACTGGTAAATTCTGAAATCCTGATGGATTAAGTTATCTCTCACATCACAGTCTCCTGCTGATCAAATGGCTTTCTTTAGTGATTCTCCTCTAAAAGTGACCCAGTAATCCCAGTTGCTGCCATTTTTCTATCTTGTACTTCCACCATTTCACACTTCTTTTCTACAATTCTCAGAGAAGAGAGCAAGAGAAATAGAGACACCATATTATTCTTTCTTGCATCTAACCAGAAGTGACACATCACTTCATTTCCTCCATGTTCTCATTGGCAAGAAATCAGTTATATGGTTCCAACTTAACAAGAAGAGAGGCAATA